>NW_016911724.1:0-23932 GCF_001483705.2 Eufriesea mexicana | reverse complement strand
ACCAAACGTGCCGCTACCGCGATTGCTTGCCTGCACAGGGCAAAGCAGAACATATAAACGGATAGTAGGACGCAGAGATCCATACAATCGCAGTGTATATCAGAAAATTCTTATATACCGCAACCTAACGCAAACCAAGAGGTCCTACCCAAGCATAGCGTAACCCAATATAATGTGCCGCGACCACTATTACTGTACACCCCAGGGCCAGCAGATTATACTAGAGCACAGTAGAGCGCTGTAATACGCCGCTTCGCAGTGTATGGCACAAAAGTGGAAGGTACCATAACCAAACCAGTCCCTACCAAACCTAACCAAACGTAGAATATCTCAACATAAGGTGCCGAGCCTACAATTGCTGGACTCCACAGAGCCAAGCAGAGCATATTAGAGTAATGTAGAGCGCAGAAATCCACCGACTATCGGTGCATAGCACAGAACTCTAAGCTGTACCATCCTAACCTAACCGAACGTTACGTAATCATACGTAATCTATCTCAATCTAACGTGCAGAGAACACTACTGCTGCCTTCCGTAGAGCCAAGCAGAATATGCTAGAACACAGCAGAGCGCAGAAATCCACCGCATTGCTGTGTATAGCGCGAGAGTAAACATATCCTGACATAAATTGACATAACCTAACCTATACAAATGAAGTGTGACTCATCATATTGTGACAAGACCAATGTTGCTGGCCTATCAGAGGCAAGCAGAGCATATTAGATCGCATTAGAGCGCCAAAGTCGACCGAAATGCCGTTTATAGCACAAAAGTCAAAGAAATCCTTACCGAGCCTTCCAAATGTTACCTAACGAAGGGAAACCTTACTCAACCTAACGTGCCGGGACCACTATTACTGGCCACCCCAGAGCCGAGCATAGCATATTATAGCACATGAGAGCGCAGAAACTCACCGAATAGCGGCCTATGCCAGAAAAGGCGAAGTATCATATCCTAACATAGCCAAGCGTGACATAACCAAACGTAACCTGACTCAACATAACGTGACGAGACCACAAATGTTGGCTTCCACGAGGACAAGCAGAATGTACTAGAGCAGGGCACTGCGCAGAAACCCACCGCATTGCAGTGTAGAGCACAAAAGTCGAAGATATCTAAACCTAACCTGACCTAACCTAACCTAATCGAACGTGACATATCTCAACTTAACGCGCCGATACCACCATTGCTCGCCTCCCCGGAGCCAAGCAGAAAATGTTACAGCGCAGTAGATCGCAGAAATCCATAGAGTGGCAGCATATAGCACAAAACCCAAAGCTATCCTACCCTAACCTAACCAAACGTAACATAGCCAAACGTAATATAACTCAAGCTAACGTGCAGACTCAATCTACCTTGACCCGACCACTATCGCTGATCTCTGCAGTGCCGAGCAGAATGTGGCAGGGAACAGTAGTGCTCAGGAGTCCACAGGATCGCAGAGTATAGCAGGTGAAATCAATGCTATCCAAACATATTCCAAGCTAAGATAACGTAACCAAACTTTGCCCAACTCAACTTATCTTGCCGCATCCACCATTTCTGGCATCGCCAGTGCCAAGCAGATTATCGAAGAGCACTGTAGAGCGCAGAAGTCCAACGAATGAGAGTGTAGAGCACGAGAGTCAAAACTATCCTAACCAAACCTAACAAACCGCAACATTACTCAGTCTCTCGTGCCGCGGCAACTGTTGCTGGCCCCCCAGAACCAAGCAGGATGTTTTAGAGGACGGTGGATTGTTGCAATCCACAATTTGCAGTGCATAGCACAAAACTGAAAGCTATCCTATCCTAACCTAGCCAAACCTAAGAAACCAAACGTAACATAACAGATCCTAGTGCGCCGATACCACTATTGCTAGCCTCGCCAGAGCCAAGAAGAGAAATTAGTGCAGTGCAGGGCGCAGATATCATCCGAATTGCATTGTGCGGAACAAAAATCAAAGCTATCCTGTTATGACCTGACCAATTGTAACAAAACCAGATGGCACATGACTTAACCTAACGTGCCGCTACCACCATTGCTATCATCCCCAGAGCGGTGCAGGAAGGATTAGAGGAGAGTAGTGCTCAGGGATCCATACAACCGCAGTATATAGCAGAAAAGTCAAAGCCCTCCAAACCTAACCCAAGCTTATATACCCTAACCAAATGTGGCTTGACTCAACGTGACGTGCCGCGACCACCATTGCTGGTCTCCCCAGGCCCAACCAGAATATCGTAGAGCACAGTAGAGCGATGAAGTCCGCCGAATAACAGTGTACAGTACGGAAGTCGCAACTATACTGACCGAACATAAAGTAACACAGCACAACCAAGCCTAACCTAACACAACCCGACATGACTAGGACACTATTGCTGGCGTCGCCGGAGCTGAGCAGAATATAATAGTGAACAGCGGTCTGCACAAATCCCCCGAATAACAGTGTGTAGCACAAAGACAAAAATAAACTCTGCTAACAATAGAAACCGACACATATCCAATCGTAACATAACTATAACTGACTTGCCGAGGCAACAGTTGCTGGCCACCACAGGGTCAAGTAGAATATGGTAGAGCACAGCTGAGCGCAGGAATCCTCCTAGTCACAGCGTATAGCACGAAAGTCAGTGCCACTCCTCCCGAACTCAGCCTAGCCTAACCTTACCAAACGTAACTTTTCACAACCTTACCTGCCGCGACCACCATTGATGGACACCACAGAATGAAGCAGAAAATGTTACAGCACAGTCGATAGCAGAAATCCACCGAATAGCAGTGTACAGCACAATGGTCTAGGCTATATTATCCTAACCTAGCCAAACGCAACGCAATCGAACGTAACCTAACGCAACATAGCTACACCAGACATCAATTGCTGCACACCTCAGAGCCAAGCAGTACGAATTAGAGAAGAATAGAGCGCAGAAAGCCATAGAATCGCAGTTTATAGCACAAAAGTCGAAGCTACATTATCCAAACATAACCTGCCGTATAATAACCAAACGCAACCTAACTCTACCTAACGTCCCGTGACCACTATTGCGGTCCTACCGAGAGATAAGCAGAACATACTAGAGCACAGTACAGCGTAGAAGTCCACCGAACAGCAGTGTACTGCACAAATGTCAATGATATCCGTACCTGACCTGAACCCACATAAAGGAAGCAAACGTAGCCTAGCCCAACATAACCGGCCGAAACCACTGTTGCTGGCCTTCCCAGAGCTAAGCAGAGCTTACTAGAGCACAGCGGAGCGTAGAAATCCACCCAATAGCAGCGTAGGGCGCAGTAACCAATGCTATCCCATCCTAACCTGATCAATCGTAACATAACCAATCGTAACCTTATACAATCTAGCGTGGCGCTACCACTACCGCTGACCTCGACAGAGCCGTGCAGAATATAGTGGAGGAGTGTAGTACCCAGTAATACAAAGAACCGCAGTGTATAGCAGAAACGTGAAACCAATCCAAACATAAACCAAACAAACGTAACCTAACCATACGTAGCACAACTGAACATAACGTGCCGCAGCCACTGTAGCTGTCCTCGCCAGAGACAAGCAGAACATACTAGAGCACAGTAGTGTGCAGAAATCAACTGAAAAGCAGCGTATAGCTCAAAAGACTAAGCTAACCACTCCTAACACAGCCAATCGTCACATAACCGAACGTAACGCAACTAAAACCAACATGCCAAGACCATAGCCGCTATCCACCACAGGGCCAAGCAGAGTATTGTAGGGCATAGTAGAGCGCAGAAATCCACCGAATAACAGTGTATACCACGAAAGTCAAAGCTACACTTACCGAACTTTTCCTATCCTAACATATCGGAACGTAGCATCACACAACCAAACGTGCCGCGACCACAATTTCTGGCCTCCTCAGAGCCAAGCAGGAAATATTAGAGGACGTTGAATCGCAGAGATCCACCGAATGCGAGTGTATAGCACAGGACTCAAAGTTATCCTAACCTTACCTAGCCAAGCGTAACGAAACCAAGAGTAACGTAGCAGAAACTAGTCTGCCGAGACCACCATTGCTGGCCTACCCAGATCCAAGCAGAACATATTAGGTCACAGTAGATGGCAGAAATCCACCGAATAGAAGTGTACAGCACAAAAGTCACGGTAGCATATCCAAACCAAGCCAAACGTAACAAAACCGAACGTAGCCTAACTCAAACTAACATGACGAGACCCTCATTACTGATCTCCACAGAGACAAGCAGAACGTAATAGAGCACAGTGGAGCGCTGAAATCAGCCGCATTGCAGTGAAGAGCAGAAAAGTCAAAGCCAGCCTAACAAAACATAACCTAAGAGGATCTAATCAAACGTAACATAACCCATTGCAGCGTGCCGCGACCACTACTGCTAGCATCCCCGGAGCAAAGCTGATTATAGTAGAGCACTGCAGAACACAGGAATCTACCGAAAAGCTGTCTATAGCACGAAAGGCAGAGGCACACTATCCAAACTTAACCTAACCTAACCAAACCAAACATAACCAAACCCAAACTAACGTTTCACTACCGACATCGCTCACATTCCCAGATTCGAGCAGAGTGTGGTAGAACGATGTAAAGCGTATAAATACACCGACCAGCAGCGTACAGCTCAAGGAAAGGGAAACAATATCCAGAAATTCCTAACGTAACCAAACGAGACGTAACATTAGTCAACTTGACGTGCCGAAACCACTGTTCCTGGGCGCCACAGAGCCAAGCAGAACATATTGGTGCGCAGCAGGGCGCAGAAATCCACCGAATCGCAGTGTACGGCAGAAAGTCGGAGCCGCCCTCTCCTAACCTAACATAACCTAACCCAACCAAACGCAACCGAACTCATCCTAGCGTGTCGAGTACAACGTTGTTGGCCTCACCAGAGGCAAGGGGAAGACATTAGAGTAGAGTAGAACGCAGAAATCCACCGAATAGCAGTGTATAGCATAAAATTCAAAGTCATCCTGTCCCACACTAAACAAACCTAACTTAACCCAGGCTAACGTAATCCAACCTAACGTGACCAGACGTCTATTGCTGCCCTCCGCAGAGCAGAGCAGAACTTATTCGGTTGGAGTAGAGCGCAGGAACCAATGGACTTGCAGTGCATAGCTCAAAGGTCGAAGCTACCTTATCCTAACCTAACCAAACGTAACAAAACCGAACGTAACCGCGTTAAAGCTAACGTGGCGCGGACACTACTGCTGGCCTACCCAGAGCCAAGCTGAACATACTAGAGCACAGGATAGCGCAGAAGTGACACGGATATCAGTGTATGGCTCAAAAGTCAAAGCTGCCCCATCCTACACCAGCCAATCGTAACATAACCAAACGTACCCTAATTGAACGAGAGGTTCCGCGATCGATATTGCTGCGGTCCCAAGAACTGAGCAGAACATTCTAGGGGCGATCATGGAACAAAAATCCATCGTATTGCTGTGTATAGCAGAAAAGTCAAAGTTATCCGTACCTGACCCAAACTAAAGTATCCCAACCGAACGTAACCTAACTCAGCCTAACGTACCGCGACCACTATTGCTTGCCTCCCCAGGGCCAAGCAGAATATACCAGAACACAGTAGAGCGCAGCAGACCACCACATTGCATTGTGTAGCACAAGTGTCTAAGACATCCTAACGAAACCTATCCTAGCCTTACCTAACCGATCGTAGCCTACTTAAGTATAACGTGCCGTGACCACTATTGCTGGCATCCGCGGAGCAAAACAGAACAAGTTAGAGGACGATTGATCGCAGAAATCCACCGCATAGCAGTGTACAGCACATACGTCAAGGCTGTCCTATACAGACCTGACCAAACGTAGCGTAACCAAACGCAACCTAACATATCCTGGCCTGCCGTGACAACTATTGCTGCCCTCTCTAGGATAAAGAAGAATATATTCGAGGAGTGTAGAGCGCAGAAATCCACAGGATCGCAGAGCATAGCACAATAGCCGAAATAACCCAATCGCTACAATAACCACACGTAACGAAACGGAAAGTTGCATAGTTCAACCTAGCGAGCCCAGACAACCATTGCTAGCCTCCACAGAGACAAGCAGAATATACTAGAGCGCAGTAGATAGCAGTTATCTACCGCATTGCAGTGTATATCACGAAAGTGGAAGATATCCTAACCCATCATGTCCTAACCAAGCATAACCGAACGTATCATATCTCAACATAAGGTGCCCAGACTGGTACCGCTGGCCTCCCGGAAGTCAAACAGAGTATAGTAGATCAATGTATAGCGCAGAAGTCCAACGCATTGCGGTGCACTGCAAAAGAGTCCAAGATAACCTAACCTAACCTGTCTTAACCTAACCTAACCGAACGTATCATAACTAAACATGACGTGTGGAGAGCACTATAGCTGGCCTTCCCCGAGTCAAGCAGAGCATAGTAGAGCAATGTAGATCGTAGAAATCCACCGCATAACGACGTACAGCTGAAAAGTCGCAGGCACCCACTCCTAACCTAACAAACTGTAGAACTACCAAACGTAGCCTTGCAAAACCTGTCCTGCCATGACCGTCATTGCTGTCCTCCGTAGAGCCAAGCAGAATATATTAAAGCACAGTAGAACGCGGAGAATCACCGAATAGCTGTGTATAGCGCAATTTTCAGAGCCATCCTAAAAAAACTTACCAAACCTAACCTGACCAAGCGTAACTTAACAAAACATAAAATTCCTATGCCACTATTGCCGACATACCCAGAGCAAAGCAGAACATATTAGAGCACAGTAGAGTGCAGAGGTCCACCGAGTAGCCGTGTATAGCACAGGACTCAACGACAACCTATCCCAACCAAACAAAACGTAACTTAACCAAACGTAACCTAACACACCATAACACGCCGCGATCACTATTTCTGGCACCCCAGATCAGAGCAGAGGATATTAGATTACAGTAGAGAGCAGAAATCCACCGAACGACAGTGTACAGCACAAAAGTCAAAGTTACCCAGGCCTAACCTAGCCAAATGCAACATAACCGAACATAACACAAGAAAACAGAACGTGCCCAAACGACTATTGCTGACCTACCAAGAGTAAAGCGGAAGAAATTAGAGCACACTAGAGCGCAGAAATCCACCGAAGGGCAGTGTACAGTGCAAAAGTTAATGCGACCCTTCCCTAGCCTAACAAATCGTAACATAACCAAACGTAACGTATCTCATAATAACGTGCAGCAACCACTATTGCTGGGCTCCCCAGACACGAGCATAGTATGGTAGATCACAGTGGAACGTTGGAATCCACCTAACAACAGTTTATAACGCGAAAGTCGAAGCTAACCTTACCTAACACACCCTAACCTAACCTAACCGAACGTATTCTAACTCAACCAACCGTGCCGCGACTGCAATTGCTGGACTCCCGGTAGTCAAGCAGAGACTAGCAGAGAAATTTACGGCATTTATTGACCGAGAAGTAGTGCGTAGCACAAAAGTCAAAGCTACAATAACCGAACTTATACCAACCTAGCCAAGCCAAGCGCAAACTAACTCGACCTATCGCGCCGAGGGCACTACTGCTGGCAACCCACCGCAAAGCAGAATACACTAGAGCACAGTGGAGCGCATAAATCCACAGTAGAGCAGTGTACAGCAAAAATGTCAAATCCTAGCCTAACGTAACATAACCTAGCTTAACCAAACCTATCTTAACCAAACTTAACCTAACCTATCCAAACCAAACGTAACTTAACACAACAAAGCTTGCCACGCGTAGTATTGTTGGCTTCTTGAGAGACAAGCAGATGCTAGTAGAGCAATGCAGAACGCAGGTATCTACCGAGCAGCTGTGTATACCCCAAAATTAAAAGCTACCATTGCCAAATATAACCTAACCTAACCAAAGCGAACGTAACCTATCTCAACCTAACGTGCCTAGGCCAACGTTGTTGGCGCCCTAGGGCCAAGCAGAACTTATTAGAGCACAGTAGAGTGCAGGAAACATTCGTGTGGCAGTGTACTGCACAAGAGTCAAAGCTATAATATCCTCACTTAACCAATCGTAACATTACCAAACGTAGCATAGCGAAACATATCGTGCCACGACGACCATTGCTGGACTCCCAAGTGCCGAGTAGGGTATAGTAGCGCAACCAAGGACAGAGATATCCACCAAACAGCAGTGTACAGCACGAAAGTCTGAGATACCCTATCCTAGCCTAACCAAAGGTAACGTATCCAAACCTAACCTAACCAAACGTAACATAACGAAACCTAACCTAACCCAACATAACGCGCCGCGGACACTTCTTCTGGCCTCGCTAGAGAAAAGCAGTATCTATTAGACACGAGTAGTGCGCAGAAATGCACCGAAGAGCAGTGTATAGCACAAAAGTCCATGCTGTCCTCTCCTACCCTATCCGAACGTAACATAACCGAACGTAGCTCACCACAACATATTGCGACACGACCACCATTTCTGGAAAGCCAGAGCCAAGCAGAGCATATTTATGCGCAGGAGAGGGCAGATACCCGCCGAATAGCAGTCTATGCCAAGAAAGTCGCAGCTATCCAGACCGAACTCAAACAAACGTAACCTAACCGAACGTAACCAAACTCAACATTACGTGACGAGACCACAATTACTGTCCTCCTCATAGTCAAGCTGAGTATAGTAGAGCAATGTAGAGCGTAGAAACCCATCGAATAGCAGTGTATACCACGAAAGACAAAGCTATCCAGACCTACCCCAAACCAGCCACACATAACCAAACTTATTCTAACTCAAAGAAACATGCCGAAACCACTATTGCTGTCCCTCCCAGAGACAAGCGGAACATATTAGAGCAGCGTAGAGTGCAGAAATACGCCGCATATCAGCGTGTAGCCAAAAGTCAAACGTACCCTCTCCCACCCTAACCAAACCTAAGCAAGCCTAGCGTAACGTATCACAATCTGCCGTGCAACGACCGCTATTGCTGGCCTCCCCAAAGACGTGAAGAGTATAGTGAAGCAACGTAAAGCGTAGATATCCACAGAAAAGTAGTGTATAGCACGAAAGTCAAAGTTATCCTATGCTAACCTAACAAAACGTAACACAACCATACGAAAGATAAACGAATCCAACGCGCCTTGACCATCACTGCTGGCCTCCACATCGCCAGGCAGGACGTATTAGATGAGAGTAGAGCGTAGGAGTCCATAGAATTGAATTTTATAGCAGGAGAGTCAATGCAATCCTTAGCTAACCCAAACAAGCCTATAATAAACAAACGCAACCAGACTGTATGTATCGCAGCAGGACCACCGTTTGTGACATCCGCAGAGCCAAGCAGAACAAAGTAGAGCACAGTAGAGCTCAGAAATCCACCGCACATCGGCGTACAGCACAAAACACAAAGGTATCCTATCCTAACCCAAACATACCTAACATACCTGAACGTAACCTAACCCTACATATCGCACGCGGCAACAGTTCCTGGCCTCTCCAGAGACAAGCAGAGCATATTAGAGCAATGTAGAGCGCAGAAATCCACCGAGTGGCGGCGTAAAGCCCAAAAGTCAAAGCTACCCTCTCCTAACTTAAGCAAACGTAGCGTAACCGTACGTAATCTATCTCAACATAACGTGCCGATACCGCTATTGCTGGCCTCCACAGCGCCAACCAGAACATACTAGAGCACAGTCGAGCTTAGGAATACACCGAACAACAGTGTACACCACGCAAGCCGAAGCTGTCCATACCTAACCCAGCCTGACATAGCCTTACCAAACGTGGCCTAACTCAATCTAACATACCAAGACCACCATTGCTGCCCCCCACATAGACGAACAGATTATAGTGGAGCAAAGTGGGGCATAGAAGTCCGCCAAATTACTGTGTGTAGGGCAAAAGGCAAAGCTACCATATCCTAATATGTCCAAAATGGTATAACCAAACGCAATCTTACTTAATGTAGCGTGCCGTGGCCACCACTGCTTACCCCACTGGAGGAAAGCAGAATATACTGGGTCAATGTGGAGCGCGAATCGCCACCAAATGGAAGAGTCTTGCACAAAAGTCAAAGATATCCTAACCCAACCTGACCTAACGTATCGTAATCAAACGTAGACTATCTAAACCTATCGAGCCGAGACCTCTATTTCCCGCATCTCCAGAGCCAAGCAGGATGTACTAGAACACAATAGAGCGCAGTAATCCACCGCATTGCACTCCGTAGCACAAATCACATAGATATCCTAACCCAACTTGTCCCAACCTAGCGTAACTGTACGCAGCCTATCTAAATATAACGTGCCGGGAATGCTATTGCTGGCCTCCTCAGAGCCAAGCAGAACATATTAGGGCAATGTAGAGCGGAGAAATCCACAGAGCAGCGGCGTATAGCGTGGAAGTCAAAGCTATCCAATCCTATCATAACCAAACGTACCACGACAAGGCCACCATTACTGGCCTGCCGCGAGTCGAGCAGAGTATGGTAGAGCAACGTAGAGCGTGTAAATCCGTCGAATAGCAGTCTATAGCACAAAAATCAGTTGTATCCTATAACAACATATCAAAACGTAATATAAAAAAACGTTACCTAACTTAACCTAACGTGCGGAGGCCACTGTTGCTCGTCTCCCCAGAGTCGAGCAGGGTATGGTGGAGCAATGAGGACCGCATCTATACGCGCAACAGCAGCGTATACCCCAAAAGTCACAGTAATCCTATCCTAACCTAACCAAACGTGACATAACCAAACGTAGCCGAACTCAAACCATCGAGCCTACACAACTATTGCTGACATCCCCAGAGCCAAGCGGGATACACAAGGACACAGCAGAACGCAGGTATCCGCAGCATTGAATTGTGAAGAAGAAAAGTAGAAGATATCTAACATAAGCTGAGCAAGCCCAATAAATCTAAACGTAACCAAGCAAAATCTAAGGTGCCTAGCCAACTGTTACTGAACTCCTCATCGCCAAGCAGGGCATATTTGTGGACACTAGAGCGCAGAGGTCCATAGAATTGCTATGCATAGCACGAAAGTCAAACATATCCTAAACCAACACAAACAAACGCAACATAACCCAACCAAGCGTGCGACGGCCACAATTGCTAGCCTCCCCAGAGCCAAGTAGAACATTAGTGTGCACAGCTGAGCGCAGGAATCATGCGCATATCAGTGTAGAGCACAAAAGTCATAGCTATCCTATCTTAACCTAGCCAAACGTAACATAAGCATACGTAACCAATTCCAACGTGACGCGCCGTGGCCACTATTACTGGCCTCCCCAGAGCCAACCTGAACGTACTAGAACACAGTGGAACTCAGAAATCCACCGGATGGCCGTGTATGTCACAAAAGCAAATGCTATCCTCTCCTAACATATCCAAACGTAACATAACCAAACCTATCATAACGCAACATATCGCTCTACGGTCGCTATTGATGGCCACCCCAGAGAAGCGCGGGTTGTACTAGAGCACCGCAGATGGCAGAGATCCGCCGAATTACAGAGGACAGCACAAAATTAAGCATTACCCTAACCAAACCAAACCTAACCTGTCCCAACCGAACGGGCACAACTCAATCTAAAGTACTGAGACCACTATTCCTGGGATTCCCAGTGCCAAGCTGAACAGACTAGAGCAGTGATGAGCGCTGAAGTCCGACGAATAGCAGTGTATGGAGCAAAAGCCAAAGCTATCACCTCCTTACTTAGCTGGGACGTACCATAAACGAACGTAAACTAACACAACATAACGTGCGGCGAACACGGTCGTTGGCCCCAACAGAGGAAAGCAGAACATATGTGTGTATAGTAGGTCGCAAAAATACGTAGAATCGCAGTGTATGTCGGAAAAGTGTAAGCTACCCAGACATAACCCGAACCAACAGAACCTACCCAAACCTAGCCCACATAAACGTGACGTGCTGCGACCACTATTGTTGTACTCCTCAGGACCAAGCAGAATATAGTAGAGCACAGTAGAGTGTATAAATCCATCTAATATCAGTGTATGCCACGAAAGGCAAAGCTATCCTAACCTAACACAAACAAACGTAACCCAACCGAACGTAGCGTAACTCAAACTGACATGCCTAGACCACTATTGCTGACCTCCCTGGAGCAAAGCGGAGGACATTAGAGCACAGTAGAGAGAAGGAACCGACCGAGCAGCTGCGTCTAGCTCAAAAGTTAAGGCCACCCTTTCCTAACCTACCAAGTCGTAACATAGCCAAACGTATCATAACCCAAAGTAATATGTCGCGATCACTACTGCTGGGATCCCCAGGTGCGGGCAGAGATTAGTAGAGCACAGTAGAGCGCGGAACTCCACCTAACAGCAGCTTATATCAGGAAGGTCAAAGCAACCCTAACCTAACGGAACCGAACGTACCCAGCTCAACCTAACGAGCGCGACCACTGTTCCTGGCCTCCAGAGAGTGGAGCATAGTATAGTTGATCAACGTAAAGCGTAGAAATCCACCGAATAGCAGCGTACACCACAAATGTCCAGACCAAACTAACCAAACTAAGCCTAACCTAATCAACACAAGCGTAACATAACACGACCATACGTGCCAGGATCATCACTGCTGGCTACAGCGCAGGAAAGCAGAGGCTAGAAGAGCAATGTGGAGCGCTGATATCGATACAACTGCAGTAAATAGCACAAAAGTCAAAGATATCCTTACCAAACCTAAGCTAACCTAGCCAAGCCAAACGTAACCTAATCCAACCTATCGTGCCGAGGCCACTATTGCTGGCCACCGCAGTGACAGGCAGAAAATATGAGAGCACAGTAGAGCGCAGGAATCTACCGTATAACTGTGTACAGCGGTGAAGTCGAAGCTATCCTAACCTAAACCTAACAAAAAGTAATATGACCATACGTAATCAATTTCAATATAACGGGCCCAGGCCACCATTACTGGCCGCCCAAGAGCCAACCAGAACATACTAGATCACAGTAGACCGCAGAAATGCACCCAAAAGCAGTGTACACCTCGTAAGGCGATGCTACCCAAACTTAACCCAGGCTAACGTAACCCACCCAAACGTAGCCTAACTCAGACAATCTTGCAGGTACCACCATTGCTGGCCTCCCCACAGACAAGCGGTATATACTAGAGCACTGAAGAGGGCAGGAAGCCACCAAATTGCAGTGTATTAAGAAGAATCAGATATATCCTAAACTAACCTGGCCTAATCTAGCCTGACTAAACGTAAACTAACTGAACCTAACTAGCCGAGACCACTATTGTTGGCATCCCCATTGCCAAGCAGGACGTATTAGTGGATGGTAGAGCGCAGGAGCCCATAGAATCGCAAGGTCATGGCAGAAAAGTCAAAGCTGTCCATACCTGACCCAAACAATCATAACCAAACCGAACGTGACATAACTCAACCTGACGTGACGCGGCAGCAATTTCCGGCATCCCCTGAGCAAATCAGAGCATACAAGATCAGAGTAGAGCGCAGAAATCCGCCGAATTACAGTGTATAGCGCAAAGGTCATAACTATCCTGGCCTATACTAACCCAACGTGATATAACCGGACGTACCGTAACTCCACATAAAGTGCCGAGACCACTATTGCTGGCATTCCCGGTGACACCTGATCTTACTACAGCACGGCAGAGAGCAGAAATACTCCGAAGGGCAGTGTATAGCACGGAAGGAGAATCTATACTCTCCTAACCTAACCAATCATAACACAGCCAAACGTAGCCTAACTCAACCTAACGTACCGGGACCGCTGTTGTTGGCCTCTCTAGAGACAAGCAGAGAATAACAGAGGAGAGAAGTGCGCAGAAATCCATAGAATCGCAGTGTATTGCGGAAAACTCGAAGCTATACAAACCTTACACAAAGAAACTTAGCCTAACCGATAGAGGACTAAGGCAGCATAACTTTCCGCGGCCAATACTGGTGGTCTCCCCACGGATAAGTAGAATGTAGTAGAGCACAATAGATCGCAGAAATACACTGAGGGACAGTGTGAATTAACAAAGTCAAGACTATCCAAACCCAATCAAAGGAAACATAACCTAACCAAACGTAGCCTAATTAAAACTAACGTGCCGAGACCAACGTTTCTGACATCCACAAGCTCCAGCAGAGTACAGTGGAGCAATTTGGAGCATAGAAATGCAACGAGTGGCAGCGTATAGCTCAATAGTCATCTCAATTCTATCCTAACCTATCCAAACGTATCATAACCAAACCTAGCATAACTGAATATAACGTCCAAAGGCCACTATTGCTGGCCTCCACAGAGACAAGCAGAATACTCTAGAACAGATCAGAGTGCAGAAAGTCAACAAATGGTACTCTATAACACATATGTCCGATACATCCTAACCCAACCGGACCTATCCCAACATAATCATACGTAGCCCAATTCAACCTAACGCACCGAGACCACTACTGCTGGCACCCCATCGCGAAGCCGAACATACTAGAGGAGTGTAGATCGCGGAAGTCCATAGAATTGCAGTGTATAGCAGAAAAGTCAAAGCCATCATAAACTAACCCGAACTAGCCTGACATTTCCAAACGAAGCCGAACCCAACCTAACATGCCGAGGCCACAATTGCTGACCTCTCCGTTGCCAAGCTTAACATCTTAGAGCAATGTAGAGCGCAGACATGCACCGAATAGCTGTCAATAGCATAAAGGTCAAGGTTATCCTATCCTAGCCATACCAAACGTAACACAGCCAAACGCAACAGAGCCAAAAGTAACAAAATGCAACCTAACGTGCCTAGATCACTTCTGCCGGCCTCCACATCGCCAAGGAGTTCATATTAGAGGACAGGGGAGCGCTGTAATCCATAGGATCGCAGGGTAGGGCAGAAAAGTCATGGCTATCCAAACATGAACCAAACAACCAAACGACGCGGCAACTACTTCTGGCCTACTCAGAGCGACTCAGTGAATTTAGGATCAAAGCAGAACGCAGAGCTCCACCGAATATCAGTGCGTTGCAGAAAAGAGAAGTCTACCCTGCCTAGCCTAACCAAAGCTAACCAAACCAAACGCAACATAACACAAACTAACGTGCCGAGGTCACTAATGCTGGACTCATAAGGGCCAAGCAGGACATATTAGCGAAGAGAAGAGCGCAGAAGCCCAGAGAATGGCAGCGCATAGCAGAAAAGTGAAAGTCATAATAAAATGACCCACACTATCCTATCAATGCCAAACGTAACATAACTCAAGCTAACGTGCAGATACAACTTCTCCTGGCCTCCACGGAGCTAAGCAGAATATGCTTGAGCAGAGAAGTGTGCAGAAAACGACCAAATAGCAGCATATGGCACAAAGGTCAAAGATACACTAATCTAGCGTTGCCAAACCTAACCGAACCTGACGTAGAATAGCTATGCCTATCATGCTCCGGCCACTATTGCTGGCCTCCCCAGAGAGAAGTAGAATATAATGGAGCACAGTAGAGCCCAGAAGTCCATAGGATAGCAGTGTTGAGAACAAAAGTCGTAGCAATCCGTACCTAGCGCAACACAACCAACTTGGACAAACGTAATCTAACGAAACCTAACGCGCAACGACCAGCCTTGCTGGCCCGCATAGATCCCAGCATAGGGTAATAGATGAGTGAAGAGCGCAGAAATAGCCGAATAGCAGTGTAGAGCACAAAAGTCGGAGCCACCCTCTCCTAATCTAACCAATCGTAACATAAACAAGCGTAACGTAACTCAAACTAACGTGACTAGACTGCTATCGCTGACATCCCAAAAGCCGAGCAGATTGTAATAGAGAACAGTAGATCGCAGAAATCCACAGAATATCCGTATTTAGCACAGAAGGCAGATATATCATCTCCTAACCTTACTTAACGTAACATACCAAACGTAACCTACCTCAAACTAACATGTCGAGGCTACCATTGCTGGCCTCTCAGCAATGAGTCATGCAGGATATACCAGAGGACGGTAGATCGTAGAAATCGACCGCGTTGCAGTTTGTATCATAAATGTCAAGGATACCGTGACCAAACCTAACCAAGCCTAACCTGAGCAAACGTCTCATAGCTAAACCTAACGATGCGCGACCGCTATTCGTGGCATCTCCAGAGACACACAGAATACGATGCAGCACAGTAAAGCCAAGAAGTCCATAGGATAGCAGTGACGAGCACGAACGTCAGAGCTGCCCTGGCCTAAGCCAAACCTAACGTATCCTAGCCAAACCTAATCTAACTGAACCTAACGTGCGGCGACAAGCAATGCTGCCCTCCACAGAGACAAGCACTGCCTAATAGAGAAGAGCAGAGCGCAGATATCCATAGAAATTCAGCGTACAGCAGAAAAGTAGAAGCTACCCAAACCTAACCCAAATCAACGTAACATAACCGAACGAAGCCAAACTCCACCTAACGTACCACAAAGTCTATTGCTGGCACCCCGAGAGTCGAGCGGAGTGTAGAGTAACAATGTAGAGCGCAGTAAGCCACCTACTGTTCGTGTAGAGCACAAAAGTCTAGGACATCCAGTCCCAACCTAAAAAAACGTAACGTAACCAAGGGCAACATAACACTGCCTAACAGGCCGAGACCACTGGTCTATCCTCCTCATAGCCAAGCAGAGTATACTAGAGCACAGTAGAGGACAGGAGTCCACCGAATAGCAGTGTATAGCACAAGAGTGAAAGCCAGCCTAACCAAACATAGACTAACCTAACCTAACCGAGAGTAACCTAACTCATCCAGACGAGCAATGACAAGCGCAGCTTAATAGAGGAGAGTAGGGCGCAGAAATCTATAGACACGCCGTGTAGAGCAGAAAAGTCGAAGCTACCCGAGCCTAGCCCCCCGAACGTAACATAACTCGACCCAACGTACCACGACGACAATTACTGCCATCACCAGGGTCGAGCGGAGTATAGTACAGCAATGTAGAGCGCAGAATGCCACCAAATATCTGTGTACAGCTCAAAAGACAGGGTTATCCTCTCCCAGCCTGTCCAAACGTAACATAACCAAACGCAACATATCGCTGGGCTAGGTGCCGAGACCACAACAGCTATCCTGCACATAGCCAAGCAGAATATACTATAGCATAGTGGAGGGCAGATGTCCACCGAATAGCAGTGTACAGCACAAGAATGAAAGCCATCCTAACCAAACTGTACCTAACCTAACATAACCGTGCGTTGCCTATCTCATCCAAACGTGCCACGGACACTACTGCTGGCAATTCCAGAGACAAGCGGAGGATAGGCGAGCAATGCAGATAGCAGATTACCTGAGTATAGGACGAAAGCCGTAGGTATACTTACCAAACGTATCCTAACCTGACCTGACTTAGCCAAGCGCAACATGACTCAACCTAACGTGCCTATTCCACGATTGCTGGCCTGCCAATCACCAAGCAGCACATATTAGTGAGGAGGAGAGCGCAGAAGTCCATTATATGGCAGTGCATTGCACAGTGGCCAAAGATACCCTAATCTAACCCAACAAACCTGACCCAGAAAAACCTAACATAGATCAAGCTAACGCGCTGTGGCAACAATTTCTGGCCTCTCCGGAGCAAATCAGAGAATATTAGAGCAGAGTAGAGAGCAGAAATCCACCGAGCAGCAGTGTATAGAACAAATGTCAAAGACGTCCTAACCAAACCAGACCAATCCTAACCCGACCAAACGTAGAATAACTAACCTCAACGAGCCGAGACCACTACTGCTGGCCTCCCCATCGACAAGCAGAACATATTAGATGAGGGCGGAGCGCAGAAGTCAATGGAATGGCAGTGTATGGCAGAAAGATCAACGCTATCCAACCCTAACCCATGCTCACGTGACTTAACCAAATGTAACCCAACTAGACATAACGTGCCGCGGCAATAATTTATGGCCTCCCCAGAGAATAGCTGCGCTTATTAGGACACAGTAGAGCGGAGGAATCCACCGGGCAGCAGGGTATAGCGCACAAGTCATAGCTATCCTATCCTAACCCAAAGAATCGCAACATAAGCAAACGTAACTTGACACAACCTATCGCGCCGAGGCCACTATTGCTGTCCTCCGCGCAACCAAGCAGAATACACTAGAGCACGGTGGGACGTAAGAATCGACCGAATTGCAGTTAGGATGGCTTTGACGTTTGTGCTCTACGCTGCTATTCGGTGAAACCCTGCGCTCTACTGTGCTCTAATATGTTCTGCTTGGCCCTGGGGAGGACAGATATAGTGGTCGTGTCACGGTAGGTTGTGTTACGTTACGTTTGGTAATGTTACGATTGGTTAGGTTATGAAAGGATAGCTTTGACTTCTATGCTGTACACTGCTAATCGGTGGTCTTCTTCGCTCTACTGTGCTCTAGTATACTCTGCTTGGCTCTGGGAGTTCCAGAAATAGTGGCAGCGGCACGTTTTGTTGTGTTAGGTTACCTCTGGTACGGTTAGGTTTGTTTGCGTTAGGTTAGTATATCTCTGACCCTCGTGCCTTACACTGCCATTCTGTCGACCTCTGCCCTCTACTCTCCTCTTATATGTCCTGCTTGGCGTTGGGCATTGCTGCAAAATTTGGCTAGGTACGTTAGGTTGCGATTGGTTACGTTCGATTATGCTAAATTGGGCCAGGTTATGGTAGGATATCCACTTCTATACTCCCTTAGTCTCCTATGAGGCGGACTTCTGTGCCCTACAGGGCCCTACTATATTCTGCTCGGCACTCGGGGGGTCAGAGTAAGTGGTATAGGCACGTTAGAGTGAGTTACGCTACGTTCTTTTATGTTACGTTTGGCTAGGTGAGGATAGAATGACCTTGACTTTTGCGCTATACATTGGAATTCGGAGGATGTCTGCGCTGTTATTTACTCTACTCTACTCTGCTCGGCTCCGCGGGGCCAGAGATATCGGTCGTGGCACGAAAGGTTGAATTAGGTTACGTTCGGTGAGGTTAGGTTAGGTTACGCTTGGTGAGGATCGCTTTGACTTTAGGGCTATACACCTTTATTCGGTGGATTCCTGCCCGCTATTGTGCTCTACTCTAATCTGCTTGGCCCTGTGGAGGCCAGGAATGGTGGACGCGGCACCTTATGTTTAACTTGCTATGTCAGGTTCGGATATGTTAGTTAGGGTTCGGTCTGGTTATCATCTACTTTTTTGCTCTACACTGCGATTGTATGGATTTCTGCGCTCTACTGCGTTCTAATATTTTCTACTTTTGCTCTGGGGAGGTCAGCAATAGTGGTTTCGGCACGCTAGGTTGCGTGCGGTTACGCTTGGCTTGGCTACGTTAGGACATGATTGGTTAGGATAGCTTTGACTTTTGTGCTATACGCTGCTGTTCGGCCGATGGCTGTTCACTGCACTTCTCTACTAGCGTCTGCTTGACACTGGGGCGGCATGCAATGGCGGTCATGGCACGTTTGGTTGAGTTATGTCACGCTTGGTTAGGTTAGATTAGGTTAAATTTCGGACGGATGACTTTGACCTTTTCGATATACACTGCTCCTTGGTCTGCATCTGCGCTCTACATTGGTCTACTGACACCTGCTAACCTCTGAAGAGGCCATCAATAGTGGCCTCGTCACGTTAGGTTGGGCTACTCTTCGTTTGGCTGGGTTAGGCTTTGTCAGGTTATGTTATGAAGTCTTTGACTTTTGTGAATTGCACTACAGTGCGGCGGATTTCCTCGCTCTCCTGTGCTCTAGTGTATTCTGCTTTGCTCTGCGGTGATCAGCAACATCTGACTTGGCACGTTAGTTTGTGATAGATTACATTTGGCTCTGTTACGTTTGGTTAGGTTAAGATAGGGTAGCTTTGAGTTTTTTGCTGTACAAAACAGCTTTGTGTTTCTGCCCCTACTGTATTTTAATATTCCCTGCCTTGATCTCGGATTTCCAGTAATACTGGCCGCAGCGCATTACGTTTTGCTAGGATACCTATGGATGGGCTACCTTTCTTTGGGTTAGGTTGGGCTATCCTTCACTTTAGAGCAATGCACTGGCATATGGACCTCTGCGCTCTACTCTGCTCTAATATGCCTTGCTTATCGGTGGAGATGCCAGCAACAGTGGGATAGGCACGTTAGGTTGCGATGAGTTACTTTTGTTTAGGTTAGGTTTGGTCATGTTATGTTAGGGTATATATTACATGTCCGCTCTACACTTCAATGTGGCGGATTTCTACGCTCTAATGTGCTCTAGTACATTCTGCTTAACTCAGGTGATGCCAGCAATAGCTTTGTAGGCACGTTAGGCTGTGTCATGTTACGCTTGTTTGTGTTACGTTTGGTTAGACTAGGATAGAATAACTTTGACTTTTGTGCTATACTATGCTGTTCGGTGGAGTCATGCGCATGTCACTGCTCTAATATATCCTGCTTGATTCTGGGGAAGCCAGGAATAGAGTTCTCGTCTCGTTATGTTTAGGTATTCTACGTTTGGTTAGGTTAGGTTTGGTCAGGTTTGGTTGCTAGATTTTTGACTTTTGTGCTGTATCCTTCTATTTTGTGGCTTTCGGCGCTCTGCTCTGCTCCAGTATCTCCCGCTTCCCTCTGCGGGGACCAGCAATTATGGTCCCGGCACGTTAGGTTAGGTTAGGTTGCGTTTGGTTATATAACGTTTGGAAGGGTTAGGATAAGTTAGCTTTCACTTTTGCGCTATACTCTGCCAATCGATGGATTCCTACGCTCCACCTTGCTCTAGTATACTCTGTTCTGCTCTGGGGAGGCCAGCAGTAGTGGTCTCGACCCGGTAGGTAGAGTTGTGCTACGTTTGGATACGTTATGCTTGTTTGGGTTGGGTTTGGGTCGATTTGACTTTCTTGGTATACACTGCCATTCGGAGGATTTCTCCGCTGTGCTGTGTTCTAGTACGTTCTGCTTGTCTCTGGGAAAGCCAGTAATAGTGGTCTGGGCACGTCTCGGTGAGATAGGATGCGTTTGGCTAGGTTACGTTAGCTTCGGCTAAGTCTGGATAGCTTCGACTTTTCTGCTATACACTACGGTTCTATGGTTTTCTGCGCTCTGCTCTCCTCTATTATGCTCTGCTTGGCTCTGTGGATGCCAGCAGGAGTGGTCCTGACACGTTAGGTTAAGTTATGTTGCGTTTGCTTATATTACGTTTGGAAGTGTTAGGACAATGTAGCTTTGACTTTTGCGCTATACACTGCCATTCGGTGGCTTTTTATGCACCACGTTGCCGTACTATACTCTGCTCGACTCGGAAATGCCAGCAGTAGTGGTCATGGAACGATAATCTCTGTTAGGCTACGCTTGGCAATTTTGCGAGTAGTTAGGTTAGGAGATAGTAGATATGGCTTCTGTGCTATACACCGGTGTTCATAGGATTTCTACGCTCTACATTGCTCTACTGTGTCCTGCTCGACTCTGGGGCAGCCTGTAATAGTGGTATCGGCACTGTAGGTTTACCTAGGCTACGTATAGTTGGGTTATGTAAGTTTGGGTTGGGTTAGGATTGCTTTGACATTCGTGGTATAGACTGCAGTTAGGTGAACTTCGGTGCACTACTGTGCTCTAGCACGTTCTGCTTGGCTCTGATGAGGCCAGAAACAGTGGTGCCATCACGTCAGATTTTGATGGATAACGTTTGGACGTATTACGTTTGGTTAGGCTAGGATATGGTATCCACGACCTTTATGCCACACACTGCGATACTCTAGACTCCTGCGCTCTACACGCCTTTAATGTGCTCTGCTAGCCTCTGAGGTGGGCAGTAACAGATGCCTCGGCACGTTAGGTATGGTTAGGTTACGTTTGCTTATGTTACGTTCTGCTGGGTTAGTATAGGATGGCTTTGATCTTTGTGCTATACACTGCTGTACGTCGAATTTCTGCGCTGTGCTGTGTTCCAGTACGTCCTGCTTTGCTCTGTGTATACCAGCAATGGTGGTCTCGGGATGCTAGTTTGAGCTAGGCTACGCTTGGCTTGGCTACGTTTGGACATGTTTGGTTACGGTAGCTTCGACCTTTGTGCTATGCACTGCCATACGATCGGTGTCTGTGCTCTGCATTGCTCTACTAGCATCTGCATGTCTCAGGGGAGGCCAGCAATAGCGGTCGTGGCACGTCAGGGTGTGTTACGTTACGCCCGCTTATGTTACGTTTGGTTAGGTTAGGATAGCATAGCTTCGACCTTCACGCTATCCACCGCAATTTGGTAGGTTCCTGCGCTCCGCATTACTCTAACGTGCTGTGTTTGCCTCTGGGTAGGACAGCAATAGTGGTCGCGGCACGTCGGCTTGAGTAATAGTACGTTCGGCTATGTTACGCTTCGTTGGGTTAGGATAATGTATCTTCGACTTTTTTGCTGTACACTGCTATTCGGTGGAATTCTGCGCTCTTCATTGGCCTACGTTACTCCGCTCGACTCTGGGGATGCCAGTAATTTTGGTCACGGCACGTTAGATTGAGTTAGTCTGCGTTTGGTTATGTCGCGTTTGGTTAGGTTAGGATGTGACAGCGTTGACTTTTGCGCTATACAATGCTCCTCGGAGGATTTTTGCACTCTACTGCGCTCTAATTCGCTGTGCTTGCCGCTGGGAATGTCAGCAGCAGTGGCCTCGGCACGTTACGTTGAGAATTGCTACGTTTGGTTAGGTTATGTTATGTTAGATTAGGTCATGATATCATAGGCTTCTGCGCTTTAAACTTCATCATATCATGGATATCGGCGCTTTACTGAGGTCTAGTACATTCTGCTTTGCTCTGGGGAGGTCAGCAATAATGGTCTAGGACTATCGGGTTGAGTTACGTTGCGTTTGGCTGTGTCATGTTTGGTTAGGTAACGGTAGTATAGCTTTGACTTTTTTGCCCTCCACGGATATTCGGTGGATTTCTGTGCTCTACTATGGTCTAATGATCCCTGTTTTGATCTGGGAATGCCAGAAATTGTGGCCGCGGCGCGATAGGTTGGGTTATTCTAGGTTTGTTTGGGTTATGTTAGGGCATCTTTGACTATCGTGATACACACTGCCATTCTGTGGACTTCTGCGCTCTACTCACTTCCAATTCGCCCTGCTTGGCGATACGGAGGCGAGCAATTGTCGGCTAGGCACTTTAGAATGGGACTGGTTACTCTTGGCTATGTTAAGTTAGGTCATACTAGGTGGGGATATCCCTTACATTTGTGCTATACAAGGCTGTTCGGCCGATTTCAGCTCTCTACAATACTCTGCTATACTCTGCTTAGCTCTCGCAGGGCGGGCTGTAGCTTTCGCGGCACGTCAGTCTGGGAAACGATACATCCGCAAGTGCTACGTTTTTTCTGGTTAAGACGGGAGAGCTTTGCCTTTTGGGTTACGAACTGCTATACGGTAGATTTGTGCGCTCTACTGTGCTCTAATATGCACTGTACTGCTCTGGGGAGGCCAGTAATAGTGGTCGATGCACGATAGGTTGTGCTAGGCAACGTTCGCTCAGGCTATGTTTGTTTGTGTTAGGTATGGTTTGCTTTGACTTTCGTGATATGAACCGTTTTTCGGAAGACTTATGCGCTCCACCGTGCTCTAGCATGTTCTGCTTGGCTCTGGGGAGGCCAGCAATAATGGTCTCAGCACGCTAGGTTGAAGTAGATAACGTTTGGTAGTGTCACGTTTGGTTAGCATAGTATAGCATAGCTTTGACCTTTATGCTATCCACCGCAGTTTGGTAGATTCCTGCGCTCCGCATTACTCTAACATGCTGTGTTTGCCTCTGCATATGCCAGCAATAGTCATCTTGGCGCGCTAGGCTGTGTTAGATAACCCTAGGCTTGGCTAGGTTAGAACAATTTTTGGGATTACAGCTTTGACTTTTGTGCTGTACACTGCTATTCGCTCGATACCTGTGCACTGCATTACTCTACTAGCATCTGCTTCAATGTCGGCAGGCCATGAATGGCATTCGTGGCACGTTTGGATGGGATAGGTTACGCTTTGTTATGTTAGGGTTGGTTAAGTTAGGATAGGACGGCCTTGACTTTTGTGTTACACACAGATATTCGTTCGATATCTGCGCTCGGCAT
>NW_016911723.1:14490-15502 GCF_001483705.2 Eufriesea mexicana | reverse complement strand
ATCCTAATATAACCAATCGTAACATATCCAAACGTGACCTACCCCGAACTAACGTGCCGCGGCCACTATTGCTGGCCGCCTGAGGTCTGGGAGTCAGGCAGAACATATAAAAGTGAGTAAAGCGCGGAAGTCCATATAATCACACTGTATAGTAGAAAAGTCAAAGCGGTCCAAACCTCGCCAAAACCAGCATAACATAAGAAAACGAAGACTACCTCAAAGTATCTTAGCGCGACCACTATTGCTCGACCCGACAGGGACAAGCAGAATATAGTAGTGCACAGTGGAGCGCGGAAATCTACCGAAAAACAGTGTAAACCGCGGAAGACGGAGCTGTCCTGACCCAACCCAAACCAACGCAACTCATCCAAACGTAGCCTAACCGAACCTAGCGTTTAAACCAACGCAACTCAACCAAACGTAGCCTAACCGAACCTAGCGTGCTGAGATCACTATTACTGTCCTCCCCATAGTCGTGCAGAGTATTGCATTGTAATGTAGAGCCCAGAAATCCTGCGGATAGCAGTGTATAGCGCAAAGGTCAAAGCTAACCTGTCATTCCCTTGCCAATCGTAGCAACACCGAACGTACCCTAATTCAACCTATCGTGTCGGGAAAACTATTGTTGGCCTCCCCAGAGACAAGCAGTATATAATAGAGAACAGTAGGACGCAGGAACCCGCCGCATCGCAGTGAATAGCAAAAAGATCAAAGGTACTCAATCCTTACCTGAAACAACACAAGCTAACCACACGTTTCCTCACTCAATCTAACATGCCGCCACCACTACTGCTGGCCTCCGCAGAGTCGAACAGAACGTATTAGAGGAGAGCAGAGCACAGAAAACCATAGAATCTCAGTGCATAGCAGAATAGTGAAAGCAATCCGAACCTAACCCTACCAATCGTAACCTAACAGATCGTAGCCTAACTCAACGTAACCTGCAGCAACCACTACTGCTGGCCTCCACAGGGCTAAGGAGAATACAGCAGATCACAGCAGACAGCAGGAA
>NW_016911723.1:13273-14390 GCF_001483705.2 Eufriesea mexicana | reverse complement strand
GACAAGCAGAACATGCCAGAGTACAGCAGATCGCAGAAATCCATCGAAGAGCAGTGTATAGCACATAAGACAAAGTTACCCTCTCTTAAACTAGCCAATCGTATAATAGCAATACGTAACTTAATTCAACATAACGTGCCGAGACCACTGTTGCAGGCCTCACAAGAGCCAAGAAGAACATACTATTGCTCAGCAGGTCGCAGATATCAACCGAACTGCAATGTGCGGCAGAGAAGTTAATGCCATCCTGTCCTAACCTGTCCGATCCCAACATATCGAATCGTAACCTAACTAAGTCTAACGTGGCGCGACCATTATTGCTGCCCCCCCCCGCCCGAGGCGAGCAGTATATGTTAGAGGAGTCCGGAAGACAGAAATCCATAGAATGGCGGTATATATAGCAGAAAGTGAAAGCCTCCCTATCATTTCCTAGCCAATCCTAACATGACCAAACGTACTCTAATCCAGCCTATCGCTTCGAGACAACCATTGCTGGCCCCTCAGGGACAAGCAGTATGTAATAGAGAACCGTAGATCGCAGAAATCCGCCGAAAGCTGTGTACAGCACAAATGACAGGGATATGCTTACCGAACGTAACGTGACATATCCTAACCAAACGTAACCGAACTCAACCTAACGAGCACAGACCCATATTGCTGGCCTCCCCACAGCCAAGGAGCTCATATTAGAGAACAGTAGAGCGCAGAAATCCGCCGATGAGCAGCGTATACCATAGAAGTCGATGCTACACTACCCTATCCTGTCAAATCGTAACGTAACCGAACGTAGCCTAACACAAACTAACGTGACGAGACGCCTATTGCTGCCGCCCACCCCCCTGAGCCGAGCAAAACTTATTAGAGCACAGTATAGCGCCGAGGTCCTTAACCAGCAGTGTATAGCACAATGGTCATATCTGCCCTACCTTAACCAAATCAAGCGTACCATAACCAAACGTAACCAAGTTCAACCAAATGCGTCGAGATCACAATTGCAGCCCTCCCCAGATGCAAGCCGAATATACTAGAGATAAGTGGAGCGAAGAATTCCGCCGCAATGAAGTGTACAGCACAAAAGTAAAAGATATCCATTCCTTACCTGTACTAACATGAACAA
>NW_016911723.1:0-13262 GCF_001483705.2 Eufriesea mexicana | reverse complement strand
AATCGTAGCATGAGCCAACGCATCGTGCCGAGGTGACTATAGCTGGCCTCCCCATAGCTAAGCGCAACGTAATCGAGCGCAGTAGATAGCAGAAATCCACCGAATAGAGGTGTATAGCACAAAAGTCAAAGCAATCCAGTCCTAACCTAATCAAACGTAGCGTAATCAAACGCAACATAATTCAGCCCAGCGTACCGAGACCACTATTGCTGGCCTCCCCAGAGCCAAGCGGAACATGCTAAAGCACAGTAGAGTGCGGAAAGCCACTAAACGACAGTGAATAGCTCAAAGGTCAAGGGTATCCTAACACAACATGGCATAACCTAACCTAAGCAGACGTAGAACAACTGTGCCTAAGGAGCCAGGACCTCCATTGCTTGCATTCCCAGAGTCAAGCAGAACATACTAGAGCACAGTAGAGCAAAGAAACCCACCCAATGTCAGTGTATCGCACAAAGGACGAAGATACTCCATCCTGTCGTGTTCTAACCTCACCTAGCCGAACGTAATCTAACTTAAACTAACGTGCCCAGGCCACTATTGCTGGGCTCCGCAGAGAGAAGCAGAATATACTAGAGTGCTGTAGAGCGCTGATATCCTTCGCATAGCAGTGCATAGCACAATAGTCAAAGCTACCGCCTCCTAACCTAGTCAGTCATGAAATAGCCAAACGTAACATAACACAACCAAACGTGGCGCGACCACGATTGCTGGCATCCCCAGAGCAGAGCAGAGAATAGTAGAGCACAGTAGAGCGCCGAAAGCCACCAAATAGCAATGTATAGCACCAAAGTCAAAGATATGTTAACCTAACCATGCCTAACTTAACCTCACTTCCTCTCCTAACCTAATCAAAAGTGACAAAACCAAAAGTCATCTGTCCCAACCTAACATGCCGAGAACTATATTACTGGCCTCCTCGAGACGAGCAGAGTATAGTAGAGAAATGTAGAGCGTAGAAGTCCACCGAATAGCGGTGTATAGCACGAAAGTCCAAGCTATCCTATCCAAACATACTCATACCTAACCTAACCAAACAAAGCGTAACTCAACCAAACGTGCCATGGCCGAACTTTTTGGCCTCCCCAGAGACAAGTGGATGCTAGTAGAGCTATCCAGGGCACAGGTATCGACCGAATAGCACTGTACAGCCCAATGGTCTATGTCATACGAGCCAAACTTAGCCAAGCATAGCCTAACGTAGCGTGAACTGTCACAACCAAACGTGCCACGACCGCTTTTGCCGGCCACCCGAGTGACAAATGGATGCTGATAGGGCAATCCAGATCACAGGTATTGAAAGAAAAGCTGTGAATAGCACAAAAGTCAAGGCTAACCTAACCAAACCTGCCATAACGTTGCTAACCGTAATATACACAAACGTTATACATCTCAAGGTTACGTGCCGAGACCACTGTTGCTGGCCTCCCCACAGCCAAGCAGAACATACTAGAGCACAACAGAGCGTAGAAGTCCTCCTGACAACAGTCAATACCTCCAAAGTAATATCAATCCCAACCTAACCTGTGCTAACGTAACCTAACCGACCGTATACTATCTCAAGCTGACGTGCCGCGACTATCCTTGCTGGCATACCGAGTGTCGTCCAGTGTGTGGCATTGTTATGTAGATCGCAGAAATCCACCGAATTGCATTGTATAGCACGAGAGTCTAAGCTGTCCTGTCCTAAGATAACCAAACGTGGAATAACATACGCAACATGGCTCAGCCTAACGTGCCGAGGCCGTTATTCCTGCCATCCGCATAGCCAAGCAGTATGCTCTAGAGCTCAGTAGAGCGCAGGAATCCACCGAATAGCAGTGTATAGCATTAGAGACATAGCCGTCCTGTCCCAACCTACCAAACGTAGAATAGCCAAACGTAACGATGCACAAGCTCTGGTGCTACGACCACAATTACTGGCCTCACGAGAGCTAAGCAGAGTACAGCAGAGCAATGTAGGACGCTGAAATCGATGGGACAGCAGTGCACAACACAAAGGTCGAGGCTATGCTAACCAAACCTGAAGAAAGCTGTCCCAGCCAAATGTAACAGTACCCTACCTGACTTGCCGCGACAACAATTCCTGGCGTCCACGCGCACAAGCAGTGTTGTAGCTCACAGTCGAGCGCAGAAGTCTTTATAATGGAGGTGTGTAGCACAAAAGTCGGAACTATCCTAACCTAAGGCAAAGCAACTTTGCCGTACCAGACGCACTGTAACCCAAGCTGACGTGCCGCGGCCTCAATTGCTGGCCTCTCGAGAGTCGAAAGGAGTGTGGTAGTGCAACGTAGAGTGCAGAAACCAACCAAAGAGCTGTGTATAACGCAAAAGTCAAAGCTATCCTCTCCTAACATGACCAAACGTAACATAACCACACGTAGCCTAGCTCAACGTAACGTGCCGAGACTAGTACTGCTGGCCTCCCCAGCGCCAAGCAGAACATACTGGGTCACAGTGGAGCAACAACATCCACCGAATAGCGGTGTGTAGCAAAAAGGACGAAGCCAACCCAACGAAGCGTAGCCTAACCTATCAAAGGCACTCGTAACCTAATTAAAACTATCGTGCCACGGCCACAATTGCTGGCCTCCCAATAGTCGAGCTCGGTACAGTAGAGCTATTTAGAGCGTGCAAATCCGCCAACTAGCTATGTACAGCACACATTCTAAATCGTTCATACCCCAACGTATCAAAATGTAGTATAAGCAAACTTAACATAACCTAACCATACTTGCCGAGGCCAATATTGCGGTTCTCCCGAGAGACAATCAGAGTATACTAGAGCATGTTAAAGCGCAGAAAGCCTCCAAACAGCATTATATAGCGCAAAAGTCAAGGATATCCCAACCTAACCTGACACAACCAAACCTAACCAAACGTAGCATAACTTTACATTACGTGACGAGACTGCGATTTCTGGCTTCGGCGGAGACAAGCAGAGCATATTAGAGCAAGTTAGAGCGCACAAACCCGCAGAGAAGGGGTGTATATCACAAAAGTCAAAGATACCCTGTGCTGACCTAACCAAATGCAACATTACCGTTCATAGTCAATCTCAACCCAACATGCCGAGAACACCATTACTGTCCACTCCGGAGTCGAGCTGATTATGGTAGAGCAACGTAGAGCGCAGAAATCCGCCGATTAGCGGTGTATAGCACAAAAGGGAAAGCTATCCTATCCTAGACTAACCAATCGTAACATAACCAAGCGCAGGCTAACACGACCTAAGGTAGCGAGTCAACAAGTGCTGGCCTCCCCAGACCCAAGGAAGGCATATTAGTGACAATGGAGCGCAGATATCCACCGATTAGCAGTGTACAGCACAAAAGTCGTAGCAACTCTGTCCTAACCTATCTAAACGTAACATAAGCGGTCGTAGCGTATACACAATCTAACGTGCCACGACGACTATTGCTTGTCTCACGAGAGCAAAGCAGAGTACAGCAGAGCAATGTAGAACGCTGAAGTCATTCGAATAGCGGTACATAGCACAAAAGACAAAGGTGCCCTGTCCTAACATATACAAACGTAACGTAACCAAACGTATCATAACCATTGCTTACGTGCCGAGACAGCTATTGCTGCCCTCCTCAGAACCATGCAGAAAATATTACAGGAGAGTAGAGGGCAGAAGCCCATAGAATCGTAGTGCATAGCACAACAGTCGAAGTTACCCTATCCTAATGTAGCCAAACTTAACATAACCGAAAGTAGCTCAACTCATCCTGCCGTTCCGAGATCTCAATTGCTATCTTCCCGAGAGTCGAACTCAGAATGGTAGAACAATGTCGAGCACGAAAAATCCACCGAAGTGCTGTGTATAACACAAAAGTCAAAGCTATCTCCTCCTAACCTGACTCAACGTAACATAACCAAGCGTAGCCTATCTCAACGTAACGTGCGGAGATTACTGCTGCTGGCCTCACAAGCGCCATGCTGAACTTACTATGTTGCAGTAAAGTGCAGAAATCCGCCGAATAGCATCGTATAACAAAAAAGACAGAGCAATCTTATCGGAACGTAACCTAACTTAACATAGGCACTCGTAGACTAACTACACCTATCGTGCTACGATCACTATTGCTGGTCTCGCCTGAGTTGAGCAGGCTACAGTAGAGCTACCTAGTGCGTACAAGTCCACCGAATTGCAGTGTATAGCACACAAGACAACTCTTCCCCATCGTAACCCATTCAAACGTAATAGAAGGAAACATGACATAGTTTAACCTAACGTGGCGATACCGATATTGCTGGCTTCCACATCGCCAAACAGAACATATTAGAGGAGGCTAGATCGCAGAAGTCCGTGGAATGGCAAGGTATAGCAGAAAAGTCAAAGCTACCGTAACCGAACACAGACTAGCCTACCCTAACCAAGCGTAACATAAGTCTTCCTAACGTGCCGAGATCACTACCGCTAGCCGCCCCAGATTCACGCAGAGCATACTAGAGAACAGTAGGGAGTAGAAAACGACCGCATTGCAAAGTATAACGCAAAAGACAGGTTTATACTAACCAAACCTATCCCAACCTAACCTGACAAAATGTTACATAACACAATCAAACGTGCCGCGGCCCCAACTGCTGGTGTCCCCATAACCAAACAGAATATACTGGAGTACAGTTAAGCGCAGGAACCCTCCGAATATCAGTCTACAGCACCAACGTCAAAGCCACCGTAACCAAACTTAACTTACCATAACGAAACCAAGCGTGACATAACTCAAACAAATGTGCCGCGACCAATATTGCTGGCTCCCATAGGGCGAAGCAGGACGCATTAGAGCACAGTAGAGGGCAGAAGTCAACCGTATAGCAGTGTACATCGCGAAAGTCAAAGCTGTCCTGTCCTATCATGACCAAACCTGACGTAACCTAACGCGACCTAAGACAACCCAGCGTACCGAGACCACTATTGCTGGCCTCCACTGAGCCGGCTAAAACGTATTAGTGGAGAACACAGCACAGAAATCGATGGAATCGCAGTGTAAAACAGAAAAGTCAAAGCTATCCGAACCTATCCCAAACAATCACAGTCTATCCAAACGTAGCATAACCCAACACAGCGTGCAGCCACCACAATTGCTGCCCTCGCCAGGGCTAAGTGGAATGTTGTAGAGCGCACCAGAGCGCCGAAATCCACCTAATAACGGAGGTCGGTGCTATCCTTACCGCACATAGCGTAACCGAACTCAACCTAGCGTGCCGAGACAAATGTTGCTGGCCTCCACATAGCCAAGGAGAACATGTTAGAGCACAGTAGAAACCACAAACTCAACGCATTGCAGCTACCCATAGCCTCCACAGAGCCATTCAGAACATACTATAGCCCCGAAGAGCGCAGGGATCCACGGAACTGCAGTGTAAAGCACAAAAGTCAAAGTTATCACACCATAACCCAACTAAACGTAACGTAACCAAACGTAACGTAAACAAACGTAGCATAACTAATCCTAGCGTCACCAGGAGTCTATTGCTGCTCTCGCCAGTGCGAAGCGGAACATATTAGAGGAGTGTAGGGTGCACAAATATATAGAGTATTAGTATATTGCACAAAAGGATGGCTACCCCCTGCTAACGTAGAGAAGCGTAACATAAACGAACGTTTCCGAATTAAAGATAGCGTGCCGAGAGCACTAAAGCTGGCCTCCCCAGAGGCAAGCGGAACTTGCTAGACAACAGTATAGCGCAGTAATGCACCGAATAGAAGTGTATAGCACAAAAGTCAAAGCTACGGAGTCCTACCCTAACCAACCATAACATAGGCAAACGTACCCTAATTCAACCTAATATCTCGAGACCACTGTTGCCGTCCTCCACAGAGCCGAGCAGAACATACTGGCGCACAGTAGGGCGCAGAAATCCACCGCATAGCAGTGTACAGCACAAAGGTCAAAGCTAACCTATCCTTTCCAAGGCAATCGTAGCAAAACAAAACGTACCATAATTCAACTTATCGTGTCGGGACATCTATTCTTGGCCTCCCCCTAAACAAGCAGTATATAATAGGGAAGGGCAGGGCGCAGGACTCCGCCGCGTTGTAGCGTATAGCAAAACGGTCAATGGTACCCAGTCATTTCCTGAACCAACGTTAACTACCCACACGTAGCCTAACTCCACATAACGTGCCGACACCACCATTGCTGGCCTCCCCAGAGCAGAGCAGGACATACAAGAGCACAGTAGGCCGCAGACATCCACCGAATAGCAGTGTAAATGTTAAAAGTCTAAGCAACCCTCTCCTAGCCTAGCCAATCGTAACATAACCAAACATACCCTAATTCAACCTAACGTGCCGCGACCACAGTTGCTGGCTTCCCGAGAGCCGAGCAGAGCACACTACAGGACGGCAGAGCACAGAAATCCATAGAATTGCAGTGAATAACGGAAAAGTCAATGTTACCTGTGCCTAACCCGAACCAACATAGAACAGCCAAACTTTGCCTAACTCAACATATCGTGCCGCGACAATTATTGCTGCCATCCCCACAGAAAAGCAGAGGGCATTAGCGCAATATAGCGCGCAGAAATCCTCAGAATAGTAATGTGTAGCACAAAGGACAAAGGTATCCTACCCTGCCCTAACAAAACGTAACTTATCCAAGCGTAATCGAATTAAACATAACGTGACGGGGCGTCTATTGCTGCCCTCGCCAGAGTAAAGGAGGACATATTAGCGGAGAGAAGAGCGCAGAAATCTATACAATAGCATTGCACAACACAAGAGGTATATCTACCATACCCTATTCTAACCAAACCGAACAAAACCGTACGTAACCGAACTCAACCTAATGTGCCGAAGACACGACCGCAGGCCTCCCCAAACACAAGCAGAATACACTAGAGCTCAACAGAGCTCAGAAATCCGCCGAATATCAGTGTAAAGCACAAAAGACGGATCTACCATTTCCTAACCCAGCCAATCGAAAACAACCATAAGTAACCTAATCAAAACTAGCGCGTCTAGACCACTATTTCTGGCCTCCACAGAGACAAGCAGAATATACTACAGGACAGTAGTGCGCAGAAACCCGCCGCATTGCAGTGTATAGCAAAATAGCCAAAGATATGCAATCCTTACATGAAATAACCAGAATCAACCAAACGTAGCCTAACTCAATATAAAGTGCCGAGGCCGCCATTGCTGGCCTTCTTGGAGCCAAGCAGAACATACTAGAGCGCAGTAGGGCACAGAAAGCCACCGAAAAGCAGTGTGTAGCACAAAAGTCGAAGCTACCATATCCTGTCCAAACAATACGTAACTTAACCAAACGTTACCTAATCAAACCTAATGTGTCGGAACCACTTTTGCCGGCCTCCACAGTGCCTAGCTGAGCATATTGGAGGGGAGCAGGGCGCGGAAGTCCATAAAATATCAGTGTACAGCAAAAAAGTCGACGCTATGCTCCCCTAACCTATCCAAACGTTACGCAACCAAACGTAACATAACTCAGCACAATGTGCCGGACGCCACCATTGCTGGCATCCCCAGAGCCAAGCAGGAAATGTTAGAGCGTAGTAGATCGCAGAAATCCAACAAATAGCATTGTATAGCGCAAAGGTCAAAGATCTCCTATCATAACCTAGCTAATCGTTAAATAACCAAGCGTGACCTAACACACTCCAACATGTCGCGGCCGCTATTGCTGGCCTGCACATAGCAGGGAAGAAATATTAGGGTACTGTGGAGCCCAGAAATCCACCAAGTAGCAGCGCATAGCCCAAAAGTCAAAGCTATCCTATGCTAACCCAACCAAACGTAACGTAACCAAACGTAACCTAACACAAACTAACGTGACGAGACCTCCATTTCTGCCCCAATCAGAGCCAAGCAGAACAGGTTAGAGCAGAGTGGAGCATCGAAATAAATATAATCGCAGTGTATAACAGAAGAGTCGAAGCGATCCGAACCAAACCCATCCAAAGGTAACCTAACAAAACGCAGCCTAAAACAACATAGCGTGCCGCAACCGCTATTACTGGTCTCGCCTGCGATAGGCGGAGCATAATGAAGCACAGTAGGGCGCAGAAGTCCACCGAATAGCGGTGTATAGCACCAAAGTCGAAACTACGCGCAGCCCATCGCGACGTAACCGAACGTGACCTAGGTCAACCTATCGAAACGTGACTTCCATTGCTGCCTTCCCCAGAGAAAAGCAGAACATGCTACAGGAGAGAATAGCGCAGAAATCCTTAGGATATCAGTGAACAGCCCAAAGTCAAAGCTATCCTATCCGAACCTAACCAAACGTAGCATAACCAAACGCAAAGTAACACAGACTGGCGTGCCGAGACCAATACTGCTGTCATACCCAGAGCCAAGCAGAATATACTAGAGCACAGTAGAGAGCAGAAAGCCACCGAACAGCAGTTTATACCACGAAAGTAAATGCAACGTTAACCTAATCCAAACTAATATATTCTAACCTAACGTAGCCCAACTCAACCTGACGTACCGCGGCCACTATTACTGGGCTGCCACGAGACGAATAGAGCATAGTAGAGCAATGTAGAACTCAGATATCCACCGAACAGCAGTGTTCAGCCATGAGTCGTAGCTATCATAGCATAACATAACCAAACATAATAAGACCAAACGTAAAATAACTCGATGTAACACTCCTAGGCCACTGCTGCTGACCTCCCCAGTGCAAAGCAGAATATACTAGAGCACAGGAGAGCGCAGAAATCCGCCGCACCCGTGTGCAAAGCTCAAAAGTCTGACGTATCCTAACCTAACCAAGCGTAGCCTAACCAAACACAGCCTAACAAACCTAACGTGCCGAGACCACTACTGCTGGCCCCGCAGAGCAAACCAGAATATACTAGAGCACAGTGGAGCGTAGATTACGACTGAAGAGCAGTGAATAGCACAGAAGTCTAAGCTATCCTATCCTAACCTAACCAAATGTAACATAACAAAACGCAAACTAACTCAGACTGACGTGCCGAGACCAGTATTCCTGGTCTACACAAAGCGAAGCAGAATGCACTAGAGCAGAGTAGAACGCAGAAAGCCACCGATTAGCAGTGTATAGAACAAAAGCCAAAGCCGGCCTTACCAAACATATCCTAACATTTCCCAACCGAACGTAACATAACTCAAAAATACCTGCCGCGACCACTGATGCTTGCCACCCCAGAGGAGTGAGCATGCTAGTAGAGCAACGCAGTGAACAGATATCAACGTAATAGCAGTGTACAGCACAAGGGTCGAAGCTATCCTAACCAAACCTGACCTAACCTGACCTAACCAAACGTAACGAATCCCAACCTAACGAGCCTAGCCCACAATTTCTGACCTCCACATCGCCAAGCAGTGCATATTAGAAGAGTGTAGGGCGCAGCGGTTCACCGAATGGCAGTGTACAGCGCGAAAGTCAAAGATATCCAAACCAGACTCAAACAAACCAAACCTGACCAAACGTGTCATAGACCAACCCAACGCACCTCTTCCACTATTTCAAGCATTGCCAGATCAAAGCAGGCAATACTAGATCAGAGTGGTGCGCAGACATCCACCGAATAGCAATGTATAGAACAAAAGTCAAAGCTATCCAATCCTAATCTAGCCATACGTAACATAGACGGAGGTAACGTAACACAACCTGACGTGCCACGGCCGCCATTGCTGGAATCGCGAGAACTATGCAGAGCAGAACAGAGCAATTTAGTGCACGGGAATTGTCCGAATAGCAGTGTAAAGCACAAAAGTCAAGGCTATCCTAACTAAACCTAACTAAACTTAGCCAAACCATACGTAGCATAGCACTACCAAACGTGCCGAGGGAGCTATTCTTGGCGTCCACAGAGACAATCAGAGTGTGATAGCGCACAGAAGAGGGCAGAAGTACATAGAATAGCAGTGTGTAGCACAAAAGTCAAAGCAACCCTATCCAAACACAACATATCCTAACCTAACTGAACGTAAAATAACTCCACCTAACCTGCGGCAGCCACTACTGCTGGTCTCCCGAGAGTCGAGCAGAGTGTAGTAGAGTGTAGTAGAGCAATTTAGAGCGCAGGAATCCGCCGAATAACTTTGTACAGCACAAAAGGCAAAGCTATCCTATCCTAACCTGACCAATCGTAACACTACCGATCGTAGCATAACACAACCTGTCGCACCGCGACCACTATTGCTGGGCGGCACAGGGTCGATCTGGGTACAGTACAGCACAGTAGAGCGCAGAAAGCCAACAAATGACTATGTATAGCACAAGAGCCGAAGATATCCTATCCTAACTTGACCTAACCTAACCGAACCAAACGAAGAACAACTAAACTTAACGTGGCGCGACCACAATTTCTGTCTGCCCCGGAGACAAGCTGCATATAATAGAACGCAGCAAAGCGCCAAGATGCAACGAATATCATTGTATAACCCTCAGGCCATAGCCATCTTAACCAAGCGTAACGTACCCTAGCCAGACCAAACGTAACCTAACTCGACCTATCGTGCACGGCAGCTATTGCTGGCCTACCCAGGGTCGAGCGGAGTATAGTAGAGGCGTGTAGAGCGAAGGAGTCCATGGAATATCAGTGTGTAGCGCAAAAGTCAAGACCACATATATAAACCATACCTAACCTAACCTAATCAAACGTAGAGAATCTAAGCCTAACGTGCCGAGACCACTACTTCTGCCCCCTGCCGCCACTGCTGGCGTTACTGGCGCCAAACAGAGAATATTAGACGTGAGTAGAGCGCAGAAAGACATAAAACCGCTGTGTACAGCAGAAAAGTCAAAGATACCAAATCCGAACCCAAACTATCGTAACCAATTCTGACATAGCCATACTTAACATAACGCCCCGCGACCGCTATTGCTGGCCTGCCCAGTGCCAAGCGGATTTGAGTAGAGCACAGTGGAAGACAGGAAACCACCGAATAACAGTATATACATCGAAAGTCCGAGTTATCCTCAACAAACTTAACCTAACCTAACCTAACCAAACGTGTCCTAACTAAACCTTACGTGCCACGGTCGCTACTGCTGGCACCCCAGGAGGCGAGTAGAGTATAGCAGAGCAATGTAGAGCGCAGGAGTCCACCGAATAACAGTGCATATCAGAAGAGTCAAAGCTTTTCTGTCACAACAACACCAAATGTGACATAAAAAAACGCAACGTAACACTGCTTAACGTGTCGAGACCACTACTGCTGGCATCCAAATATCCAAGCAGATTATATTAGAGCGCAGTAGAGTGCAGTAATCCACTGCATTGTAGTGTGTAGCACGAAAGTCAAAGATATCCTATCCTAACCTAACCAAACGTAACACAAGCCTACGTAATCCATCTGAACCTAAAGTGCCGAGAACACTATAGCTGGCATCCCCACAGCCAAGCAAAGCATATTATAGAAATGTATATCGCAGGAATCCACCGAATGGCGGTGTATTGCAAAAAAGTCGAAGCTATCCTATCCAAACGTAGCCAAACGTACCATAACCGTAAGTAATCTATCCCAACATATGGAGCCGAGACCACTATTGTTGGCATCGCAAGAGTCGAGCAGAGTATAGTGGAGCACAGTAGAGCGCGGAAAGCCACCATACAGCAATGTGTAGCACAAAAGTCGGAGATAATACCACCCTAACCTAACCAAACGTAATATAAAGGAACGCAGCACAACATAACCTGGCGTGCCGAGACCACTAATGCTGGCCTACCCAGAGCCTAGCAGAATATACTGGAGCACAATAGGGCGCAGGGAGCCACCGAATAGCAGTGTATAGCACAAGAGACAAAAGCCACCACAACCAAACGTAACAAATCCCAGCATATCGTAGCGTAACATAACGCAACATAAAGTGCCGCGACCAGAATCCTTGGCGCCCCAGACACAAGCAGATTGTGATAGAGCACAGCGGAGCGCAGAGGTCCATAAGACAGCCCTGTCTAGCTCAAAAGGCAAAGCTATCATAACCTACCGCAACTTAATCTAACATAGCCAAACGTGTTCTGGCTCAACCCATCGTGCCGCGACCACTATCGCTGGCTTCACGAGAGTCGGGCGGATTATAGTAGAGCAACGTAGGGGGCAGAAGACTCCGAATAGCAGAGTATAGCACAAAAGCCGAAGCTGTACCTGCCTAACCTGCCCAAACGTAGCATCCCAATCCTAAGCTACCTGAAAAACGTGCCGAGACCACCATTGCTTGCCTACCAAGAGCCAGGCGCATTATACTGGAGCACAGTAGAAAGCAGGAGCCCGCCGCATTGCTGTGTAATGCACAAAAGCCAAAGATATTCCCACATAATCTGACCATACCTAACTTAACCGAACGTGCCCTAACACAAAATAACGTGCCGATACCTCTATTGCTGGCCTTCGCGGAGCCAAGCTGAACTTATGAGGGTGTGAAGCCCAGAAATCCTCACAATCGCACTGTGTAGCGAGAAAGTCGAAGCCATTCAAACCTCGCCTAAACCAACATAACCTAACCAAACGAGGTACAGCTCAACATATCGTGCCGCGGCCAAAATTGCCGGGCTCACCTGGGCCAAGCAGGACGTATTAGAGCACATTAGTGCGCAGAAATCAACAGATAAGCAGTGTATAGCACAAAAGCGAAAACTATCCTCTCCTAACTTAACCAAATGTAACATAGCCAAACGTAACCTATCCAAACCCAACGTGCATAGACAACCATTGCTGGCCTGCCCAGAGCAAAGCAGAACATATCATAGCGCAGTAGATAGCAGAAATGAACCCGACAGCCGTGTATGGCAGGAAAGTCAAAGCTATCCTCTCCTAGCATACAAATCGTGACATCACCAGACGAAAATAGATCAAACAAACCAGACGCGTCAACCATCTCTGGCATCCACAGATTCGAGTAGAGTTTAGTGGAGTTCAGTAGAGCACAGGAGCCCAACCAAACGTAGCCTAACACGACCTATCCTGCCGAGGCCACTACCGTTAGCCTTCGCAGAGTCAAGCTGAACATGTTAGAGCAGATTTCAATGCAGGAATCCACCGTATAGCAGTCTATTGCCCAAAACTCAATGCAAACCGCTACTAACCTAACCAACCTTAACATAACTCAACACAGCGTAACTTTGCTCAGCCTTTACTCTTTAGCTGCACACCGCTTTCGGACGATTTCTGCGATCTACTGTTCTCTAATGTATTCTGCTTGGCTCTGTGAAGTCCAGCAGTGGTGGCTTCGGCACGTTAGGTGGAGTTTGGTTAAGTTCGGCTTGTCTAGGTTTGGTTAGGTTTTGTAAGGATGGCTCAGACTTTTGTGGAT
>NW_016911722.1:0-262 GCF_001483705.2 Eufriesea mexicana | reverse complement strand
TGTGCCTGGCAGCTTCGATTTTATGGACATTTTCAACTATTATCGTGATGAGTTATGTTTCTTGCGTAAATAGGGAGGAACGATACTATTGGCGTGCTATTGCCATTGCAATGCTATAGACTCTGGATGGAAAATTCAATTTTATTGACATTTTCCACTATTATCGCGGTGAGCTAACTTTCTTGCATAAACAAGGACTAAAGATTATGTTGGCAAACTGTAACCATTGCAATGCTACAGAATCTTGCTGGAAAATTCAATT
>NW_016911721.1:0-41826 GCF_001483705.2 Eufriesea mexicana | reverse complement strand
TATACACTAATACAATAAACAGAGCGGCAAGATTCGAGGAAAAGATCGAAACAGAAGTCAAAAGGATACTATTAAAAAAGTGTGTGGAAGAAGTAACAAAAGGCCAAATAAAAACAGAGTGGGTAAAACAAAGGATGAAGTGTATTAATGAATATGGGTTCAGCTAAGAAGGATTGGAAGAGTTAAAGAGGAGAGTAGCAAAGGTAAGTGACACACTAAAGGAAAGAAGAATTGAAATAGATAGACAAATCCTACACGAGAAAATCCAACAATCAAGATATAACAAGAGGTATAAAGAAATAGAACCCCATATACAATTACCAGCATGTCTACAAATTGAAGAAAAAAAGACGATGCAAAAAATAAAAGCGAAGGTCAGATGTGGAAACATGAAAGATGACAACAAATATTGGGAAACTGAGGAGAGGAGGAAATGCATACTATGCAAAGAAAAGGCTGGTACATTATGTCACATGGTTAGAGAATGCAAAGGATCAAACAGAGTATGCTTCAGCATACAAAAAATAACATCAGAGGAATACACAGTGGAGGTTATAGAATGGTGTAAAGTATTAGACCGGAAAAGAAAAGAAAAAAGCTTAATAACTGAATAACATTATATAAAGTAATAATAATAAGAAAGTGCAATAAGGGGATAAAAAGGAAAGAACGAATGTATATAGGAAGAAGGATGCATGTATAGAGGAGCGAGGAGTGAGAGAGAGTGAACACGGATTTACTATACAGGTAGAGAAATAGGAATAGGCTAGATGAAAGGACTATAAATAAATAAATAGTACAAATACATGAAAATCAATGGCAATAATTGAAAACCATAGAAATGTAAGACAAATAAAATAGTTATATTATACCATGCTAGATTAAGTCATATTACGTTATGTTATATTATATTGTATTATACTGTATAAAATATGTAGGCGTATAGAGGTACGGGTGGATATGTATGGGTATGTATGTATATATGAACGTTTGTACACAGGGCACATGTGTATGTGTGAATATATATAGGTCTTCTATGAACGAGATGAACAGTAAAAGAAAGACGCAAGATAGACTTAACGTAAAACCGCGTCCATTTCCTGGCAATGTAAGCTGAAATAAATACATTTATCTATCTATCTAATTATACATTTATTAATTATTATTAATAATCCATTAGTTTATTTATAAATTATTTCAATTAAATAAAATAAACCTCAAGAACTTAATCCATGAGCAATTATTATTAAATAGCTTCCATAAATTCCTAATTTAGTAAAAGATATCAATCCTATTATTTTTAATCTTATATGAATAATAGATAAAATAGCTACAATTAATTTTATATCTGGTTGACGTAAACATATAAATCTCAAAATTAATATTCCTATTAATCTAATTAGTAAAATATAATATCTAATTTCTAAAAAATAATTTTAAAAAATAAATATTAATCGTAATAATCCATAACTGCCTAATTTTCATATAATTGAAGCTAAAATTATTGATCCATAATAGGGAGTTTCAACACATGCTTTTCATAATCATGGATGAATTAAATATGTGTAGGGATCGGTTTGATTGAATTGGCTAAAGTAGCCCTGTTTACTTCACAATCGAATAAAATAATCTTATACGTAGGCTGATGGCTATGAAACAAGAGGGATTCGCTATGGGCACGTTCGACTTTGACTTCTTATTCATATACTGACACACTATTAGCAACTTCCTCAAGACTCTTGGAGACCGTGAAGGACTGGATATCAATACGTTATTGTGCAAATATTAGGTTAGCATTTCAAAGAATTTCACATATTACAGAAGATGTTAATTCAGGTTGAATTATTCGATTAATTCATATAAATGGAGCATCTTTTTATTTTATATTAATATATTTACATAATGCAGGAAATTTATATTATTACCCATTTAAATTAATAACAGTATGATTTATTGGAATTTTAATTCTTTTAATTTCAATAATAGCTACTTCAATAGGTTATGTATTACCTTGAGGAAAAATATCTTTTCCAGGAGCAATAGTTATTACTAATTTATTATCAGCAATTACATATATTGGACAATCATTAATTGAATGAATTTGAAGAGGATTTTCAATTTATAGTACAACTTTAAATCGATTTTTTTCATTATATTTTATTTTATCTTTAATTGTTATAATATTAGTATTAATTCATTTAATTTTACATTTTTATGGTTCACCAAATCAAATTGGATTAAATAGAAATATATATAAAATTCCTTTTCATCCTTATTTTTCAATTAAAGATTTATTAGGATTTATTTTAATTTTATCAATTTTTATATTTATAAATTTTCGATATCCTTATTATTTTAGAGATCCAGTTAATTTTAAAATAGCAAATTCAATAATTACTCCTCTTCATGTTAAACCAGAATGATATTTTTTATTTGCTTACTCAATTTTACGATCAATTCCTAATAAATTGGGAGTTTTGGGTTTAATATCTTCAATTATAATTTTATTCTTTTTACCTTTTTTTAAATAATAAAAATTATATAAATTTAAAATTGTATTCAATAAAACAAATTTCTTATTGATTCTTTATTAATAATTTGTTTATATTAACATGATTAGGTGACCAAATTATTAATTACCCTTATACTAATTTAAATATTATTTTTACTATTAATTACTTTTTATATTATTTTCTATCATTTAAATGAAATAAATTTTGATATTATTTAATTTATTAAGTTAATGAACTGGAATAGGTATATATTTCGAAAATATAATATAAAAATAAAAAGTTTTTATTAACTTTTTAAATTTATTTAATTATTAAATAAATTACAATTTTTTCACATAAATTAATATATTAAATAAATAATAATAGATATTAATATATTTGTTCAACAAAAATCTATTAACTGATCAAATCGAATTCGAGGTAGTAAAGTTCGAATATATAATAATATTAATAAATTTATTATAAATATAATTATAAGTATAATTGATCAATTTTCATATTTAAAAAATATTATTGTTAATATTAAACTTATAAATATCAAATTTAAATATTTAGATAAAAAAATTATTCTAATACAGAAAAAAAAATATTCCAATTTCAAATGATATTATTTGAGCAATTGAACGAATAGAACCTAATACTGTATAATTATTTTCATAAAATCATCCAGTTATAAATACAGGAAAAGTTATTAAAATTGTAATAAGAAAAATATAAATTATAGAATATTTATATGCATAAAAACTATTTAAATTAAATCAAGGATAAATTAATTATAATATAAAAGATAAAATAAATATAATTATGGCCCTTAATAAAAATATTAAAATATAATTAAAAAATAATCATTCTTTTGAAATTAATTTTAAAGCATCACTAAAAGTTTGTAATAATCCTATATATCCAACTTTATTTGGACCATTACGTAACTGAATTATCCATATAAATTTTCGTTCTAATAATGTTAAAAAAGCAACTCTAATTAATAATAAAATTATCATAATTAAAAAATTTATTATTCAATAATAATCAATATTAATAAATTTTTAAATTATTAATCATTATAATATTAACTTATAATTTGATACGCTAAATTTAATACACTATGTTGCGGCCCTAGGACCGCTATGTCCCAAGTCAAGTGGAGGCCTGTTTATGCCTCTATTGTAAGCATCTACTGACAAGGCATTCACAAGGGCTTCTCTCGCAAAAACCTCCAGCACGACGCCAGCAGCATCACTCGAGACCCACCAACGACTCTGTCAGAAGGCTGTCATCTACAATAGAACTCTCTGCAGTTCAACACCAACCAGGTCTACCTCTATCAAGTTAGAGTAGGCCGCATCCCAAGCAGCATTGCCGCAGCAGCGTAACGGGCCTTACAACCCCTTGAAACTCCACCAGCGAGTTGCAGTGTTCGGGACGCAACACACTAAATATGGTAAAATAACAAAATTATTTTCTTTAGACATTTATTTATTATTTGAAATTAAAATAATATTTAAATTTAAGTTCTTTCGTACAATTAATTTATATAATTTAAAGTTCTTAATTCTAAAAGTTCTACATTTAAAATTTATCTTAATTCAACATGGAAGTCGCAAACATTTTTATTAATTTGAACTTTATAAAGATATCACGTTGTTATCCCTAAGTTAATTTAATCTTTTTATTAATATTAATTATATCAAATTATTGATTCGTAAATAAAAGTTTTATTTATTAAATAAAGTTAATTAAATTTATTAATCCTCCCAACTAAATATAATTTAAATTGTTAATATAAATAAATTTAATAAAAAATTTAAATTACATAAAATTCTATAGGGTCTTATTGTCCCATAATTAAATTTTAGCATTTTAACAAAAAATTTAATTTCATTTTATATATTAGAGACAGTATATACTTCATTAATTCTTTCATTCCACTCTCCAATTAAAAGACAATTGATTATGCTACCTTTGTACAGTCAATATACAGCAGCCATTTAAATAAATTCATTGAGCAGATTGACTTAAAATTAAATTCTATAAAACATGTTTTTGTTAAACAGGTAAATATAAATAATAATTTACTTTTTTACCAAGTTCCTTTAATATATATATTTATACTTTATTTTAATACATTTTATAAATTAATTACTAATTTAATCATTATAACAAATTAATTATAATTTTTAATTTTTTTTTATTATATCTTTAAATTTTTAATATTTAAAAACTAATTCTTAAATTATTAAATATTGTTTATTAAAAATTATTTTTAAACTAATAAAAATTTTAATTTACGACGTAGAATAATAAATTAAATTTACAGTTTATCCAGTAAATTTTTTATATTAAATTAAATTTGTTATTTTATTAAAATTTTAAAATAAAAATAAATTATATATAAATTAAATTTATTTATAAAAAAAGTAGGTATAAATAAATTCGAATAACATCTAATTTCTAAATATAAATTAATAATTTTTATCTAACAAAAAAATTATTTATATTTAGCTCTTTTATTCTCGACATAATTAAAATTTTTAAATTAAATTAATTAACCATGATACAAAAGGCACAAACATAATTTTACTTATTTATATATAAAAATTTTCATTTTCATTACTTAAATTAAATTTAAATGAAATTAATTTAAAGTTTTTGCTAAAACTTTTTTCAATTATTAAAATTTTAAATCGAATATATAATTACATAAAATACATATAATTAATATATTAATATAAAATTATATTATTTTATATATATATTAATATATCAATATATTTGAATTATAGTTCAAGTAAAAGAAACATGTCTTGAAAAATCTTTCATTATTTCTTTTAAACTTCATATATGAGGTATTGCGAGTTTTAAAGACTCTAGCAAAGGAAATAGTATTCAGAGAAGAATAGATAAAAAGAAATAGTAATAGTATTTATGCTTGCAGTTCAGTCATAGCGAGTGGAAATTCGTGTGTTTGTGAGTTCGAGTCCAAGAATTGTGGCAAAGATTGTATAATATTTTAGTTTCAATAAATCTGCTTGTTATTAAAAAAGAGTCTCTCTTTATTAAACGAGCAGATCTCTGCCTGCAGAGGATTTATCTAGCATTAAAATTCTACATGTGTTACTATCACGTTCTGCGTGTGCTAGTAATATTATGACTCGCTGTACTTATTGCGCGAAGCATGTATGTGGTGCTCATTCCATTCAGAGTAGTACTTATTTAATTATTTATTATAAACAAATAATACTTATTTATTTATTATTTAAACTCTAAAGTATCAGACGCGACTAATAATACAGAAAATAATCCAAAAGCATTAGGAAGACGGTTACTCCTGATCAACCATATCATACAGAACCCATTCGCTCAACCTGAAATTCTTTGATGCTAAGATATAGCATATACAAAAATATTAGCAACGATTTTACTACTGCTATTGTCGAGGAAAATGCTCTACGCTTGACTTCTAAAGATAACTTGCTCAAGTGTAAACTTTGCGCTGGTAAACAATACCAAACATTTGAGATAGATAAAGATCCAATTCTCGTAATCGAAGTCGCAATAATTTCGGACCCGTTAATTTCAATCAAATCCCTGCTACATCAACAAATTTACAAATACGCACAGGAAAAAGTAAATAGTCTCACTATCGTAAAAAGTTCAGTCATAACAGAGAAGAATGTAGAAAACGCCAATACAAAAATACTAATCGATTGACAATAAACCAACAACCAAGTTCTTTCGATCCAAATCAAAATACGCAATTCCAAAGCATGCAAAGGAATGCTAACAATACGGTACGATGCTATTGCCATGGAAAGAAATCGCTAATCGGCCAATGGCGATTAGGGATTTTAATTTAGAGAAACAAATTGTAAACCGATCTATAATCTATACGTAGTATTATTCTAGAAGCAAATCGAATATCAACCGATACTGTTGTGAAAGGCTATTTTTGGAAGCAAAGCTAAGTTACGCAGTATTTACGGGAAGGTGAAACGTAGGTCAACGGAATCGTATTCGTCGCGGGGAGCGAATCGCGGACGAGCAAGGAGACGTGATTATCACGGAGGCAAATCGCCAATCCGGAAAGTGAAGCAATTTCTATGCGAGCAAATCACTAGCCGGCTGAATCGTATCAGCCAATTAGCGATCGATGGAAGGACGTCATCATGCTTTGCATGGCGTGATAGGGGGGGCTCACGAAACGGACTCGCCATGGTACGGGGATAGTGCTGAGTGAAAAAGCCTTGAAGAATCCTCCTGTACATAGATTGCGACTGGGACAGGTATGACGGAGAAAAGCGAATAACAATGTGTTTTTCCTGTGTTATATTTACGATATTTTAGTATTATTTTCTTGCGTTAAATTAATTTTCGAGCGTTGTGTTTGTTTTATTCGGTTCATATTGCTCCGTGCGTTTTCGGTGTCTCAAACCATTCGCGTAAAACCTCATATTCCTTCCATAAGAGAAGAAACAAATACACATTATTTTTGCAAGCTGAAGACAAAATACTATAGCTGTAAATTATCAACAGCAGGACTTTCAATTCGTTCCTCAACCTGCATGCCTCACGAATTCCATAGAACGAGCAACGATAGAATTCAACAATTTCTGAATGTAATAATTACCAAAATCTTATTAGCCTGGAACGATTTGAAGTACGTACATTTTCACCAATAAAAATTCTAATTCCGATGATGAAATGTTGGAATTCCTACTCAATATCGGCGTTTCGGTATTTTTGATCAAGGCCAGTAGCATAAAATTTCCGAAAATTAATAACAGTACTTCTTTAATACTAAAAGGAGTATTTCCAAGTGCATCGCAAAACGCAATGAAACAGAAATTGAACTTCAAATTCATTCAAAACCGATTGCAGTTGAATTGGAAATATACCATTCCATTAACTCTTAGGGAACGATTTTTTACGGTATCACGGAACTAAAAACTGACTACTCTATCTTTACTATTTAGTTATATTCTGTTCCATTTCGAATTCCTCTGCCTCGCAGTTGAATTCTGATAACACATTATTAATTACGAATGTCATTCCTAGAGTGAATAATCGTAATGAGGCAATTCTTACGATCGTTAGAATGGATTATTTTAATTAAGAAAAATTACGCCTGATATCCTAGATTTGTACAGAGTTCAACGATATATTTGATTTACTTACCGATTTATTGACTCCATCAACTGCTACTACTCCCGAAATTTCAACCTAACTCTATAGATATCCACGGATACATAAAGCCGAGGTCAAGTTTGCTATAATGCGTTGTTTTTATAACGTAATTTGCATATAACGCGGTGCGAAAATTGGAACAGTTCTCCTATAACGCGTTTTTCACACAAGAATATTACAATTCAAATTGCTTGCAAAATTTACCTATGGAAGCACTTATTAGATGTGTTAAATCAATGAAACAATCTAATTGTGTATCCTCAATATAAGGACCACGTAATAAGAATGTCTGAATTCTGATAAGACCGAAGCGGTTTCATAAGTGTTTGAGAATAAATTATTTGTTTTAGAAATAAATATAAACAAGAAGAAATAAGGAATAACATTGAGGGATAAGAGAACTTATGATAGAAAAGATTTTAATAAGGCCTTTGATAGGCGCCCAAGGATAATTATATATAACAAGGTAATAAACCGTTCAATTTTAACAAGTTAGAATCCTATTTTAAACTCGGATACGTCATTAATATGTATCAAATTGTTGGTAACATTTTCTTCGTTTACAATTTTATTATACCAACTATGGATTATATTCGACAAACCTAAATTCAAATATGTAGAAGACTACATATTCATTGCTTTACCTATTATAAAATTTTATTTATTAACCGTATCAATCGCAACATGATATTTTGAGAATGCAGTTTCTGTATAGGTCTGATTTATGTAGAATTTATTTATTTCTCAGATTTCATATAACGCGGTACGAATTCACTCAATTTGTATTATTTCTGAGTTTCTTATAGCACAATTCCTAAATAACGCGGCACTGGTTTCTATATAACGCCGTATAAATTAACTTGATTTGTCTTATTACTATGTTTATCATGACGCGATTTACAAAGAACGCATTTCCTGATTCCACTTAATTCTAATTTTCTTATAACATTGTTTCCATATAACTCGGTAAGAATTACTCGCATTATAGGAGACTTGACTGTCTAAAAAACCCTTCGAAAATTACCAGCACCCACTGTGTTGTTCTATAAAAATGAGACGCTACCAGAGACCGCAAACGGAGTATCGTTATAGAATATATAGAATTCTTAGGTCGTATATCGAACAAAGGAGTTAAACTTGATCCAAAAAACCACCACAGATTCCGTACGATTTCCAAACACGAAACATTGCCGCACTTTTAAGCTATATACATTTTAAAAACATAGTATTATCTTCTTCTGCATTTACTCTTAACTAATCGAGTTAAATTCTTATAACCCGAAGTGTACGAATATTAATCGCATACTTGAATTGACGTAGATTCTAATAAAGAAAAAAAAAAAAAAAAAAAAAAAAAAAAAAAAAAAAAAAAAAAAAAAAAAAAAAAAAAAAAAAAAAAAAAAAAAAAAAAAAAAAAAAAAAAAAAAAAAAAAAAAAAAAAAAAAAAAAAAAAAAAAAAAAAAACGTAAATTGTAGTCACAGCACTATGGAACCGGAAAAACAAAAAGAAATTAAAATGTCTTTAGGCTTACGAAACTGTTATCGGAAATCTATAAAAAAATTCTCTACTATCGCGAAAATCCTAATACGACAGTCAAAGAAAGATGTCACGAACGAACGGAAACAGGCATTACTCGCATCAATGGATAAATTGGTTAGCAAATTTATACTGTAATTCTCACATTTTTCAAAGTAATTTATTTCTGCTACAGACCTTCCTAATGTAGGTTTTGGTAGTATACTAGCAAAAATTAATAATAACGTAGACTCACCTGTCGCGCATTGCTCCCAATTGAAGTATGCGAATTCTATTTTTGTGTGTTCGAAGCCTCCTGCATAACGGATGGGCCATACTGCGTCATAGCTTCTCACTGGCATTCAGTTTGTTTCTAATCGTCCAAAGAAAAAATATCACGTGTCACCGGTCTCTTTGCAAAAATAAATTCCGTACAAGTTAGTATTCAATTTCATCTTCTTCGCATAATAACCTAATGATTCGGTAAACGATTACTCAACGATTGAAGAAGAAGATTTAGCCATAGTCCATCCAGTAGAATATTTCAGACACTATGTGTATGTTCGAGAATTTACTACTATATGCATCGATCATCGATCACTACAATGGCCATTCGATGCTTAAAATCTTTCTTCGATATTATTTTATAAGGAGTAACGTCTAGTCATCAGTTAGAGAGAGATAGAGGAGGATCGGTTTAAATGTGACGAGAACAAAGAATAGAGGCACTTCTAAACCGCTTTGTTTTTGATTGACAATTACAATGGATTACATAAACAAAACACGAGAAAAATATAGATTAGATAGACACCAGATGTACCTAGGTAAATTAGACAGACATGAGACCGAAAGCCAGACAGAGAGCCAGACAGAGGAGCCAGCCAGAGAGCCAGACTGAGTGCCGTTCGTTAGCAACTAGCAACTGAACTCTAACTGAAACTGAAAAACTGGCAGTTAGCACGCGCCACGTGGAAACAAAGACTGGAGAGAAGAAAGGGCAGTGAAGTATAGTCCTCATCGAGGTCGATAAATCGATATTTTGCGTCTTACACAAACCGATGATACATCACGCAAAGCCCAGCTCTTCGATCATGGTCTCAAACACTGTTATTGAAACGAAGCGTGAGAAAGTGACAGAAAAAAGCATAACACAAGTCGCCACATGTTATCATCGATTGAAGGAGCTCCCCGTGTCTCGAAAAACTTCCAGCATTCTATAACCGCAAACTACGAACATCGATGATGCCTAAAATTCGAGAAATACCCATATCAAATTAAATACAATCCTGGTTAGATCAATTCGAATGCAGATGAATTATCCAGTTTACAAGTAGAATCACAAGATCAAATTAATAACAATTAAAAAGGTTAGGTATTGCGAAAGACTAAAAACGAAGGGGAAGCGCTGGAGCACACTGCTTACTGGAAGGATCAGCCAGGACTGACTTTCGACACAAAGGGCAGCCAGCATCGGTAGCCGGAAACGTGACAGGGCACGTGACAGAACAAGGAGAAAAGCGGTCACTCGTCAATCCCGACACGGTAGCTATTTTTAGAACGACAGAACATTTGATCCTGCACTAAGCTCTTCTAAACTTCTATAAAGGGAACAAAGAAATAATCATATTCGAGAAAATTAGTTCATTTTTAAAGAAATTAAACGATCACTTATTATTATTTTTGTCTTCAGAATTAAATGAAAATAATCACTTTCCAAAATATATATATCTCGGACAAATTTAATCTTTACGAAATAAAAGCCGCAACAAATGGTATCTGTAAATCAAGTATTCAAGATCAAACTACTTACGTACCATTTCCTACTCGCGCATACATATTTGTACATATTTCGGCAGAATAGAATTTAAAAACTTATTTGATTACTTGATAAATACAAGATACCATATTAGGAAAGAAACGTTTACTTTCATTTCGTCGCAGAAAAGTTGCAGTATAAACATACCGATAAAACTTGTTTTTATGAAAAATGAAATTAGAATAGACGATGATACTAAAATCCTGATAGTAAACTTCCAGGTCATTGCGGTATCGAGAAAACATATTCTGAAGTAAACGATTCAGTGACAGAAGATATTAAAAAGTATGTTATGGCCGGCCCATCTTTGTGAATGGAAATGAATACCAATATCTTCCAAGTTTTTTAACAGTTTACAAATTAATATATTTGGATAATAATATTTAAATATTGAAAACAATACTAAATAAACTATTTTAAACACAAATATTGGCTCTCTCTCTCTCTCCTCCTCTCTCTCCTCCTCTCTCTCTCTTTCACTCTTATTACCACATGTTTATTCTATGGCGATTCTCACGTAACTGTTTTATTTTGGCACATTCTACTATATATTTTTTTAACAAAATTTATACCAGACTACACTCGCGCATATTATATTTATATCATCCTAAATGACTTTCACTTATTTTACCTGATTCCCATTCACACGCATATAAAATTAACACTCACAATCTCATAAAACCAATTAATTACAATACTCGCAATCTTGACAAACGAATAAAGCAAATTTTAAATTCGCATCATTACCAGTAACTGAAAATGGCAATAAATTTATTTTAACAATGTAGGACGATTTAAAGAAATGTATTTTCACGAAAACCATATCCAATAACGAAGCTTCCATGATAGCCAAGAGACTTTCACGAAAAGTATAACTTGTTTCGGTATTTCTAAAACCATATTATCAGACCAGGACGCTGACTTCATGTTCCAACTAAAAAAATATCTTACTAAATTATTCAAAACGAAATAATTATCGACTACACCCTCAACTATATCCTCGAATAAACAAAGCGCTGGAATGATAACACTTATCGGTAAAAGATATTCTCAAATGCTATGTAAAATATCAGCAAGCAGACTGGGTCGAATACTTACCTTTTGCTATGTTTAATACAATACCTCGACTCATAAAATAATCAACTTTACACCATATGGATACTGTTTACTTTCAAAGCCTGTATGCCATAGACTATTAACGAACAATCTAAATTCAGTTACACTTATGACAATCATATTAAATCATTACAACGTAAACTAAATGCGTCTTTTAAAATGACACGAGAGCACATAATTAATTGCACATATTTATTGCACATAATTAATTGTACGTAATAAATTCAAATGATAAAAGCAAAAAGTATTAGGATAAAACATCTAATCTTTAAGAATTTATAACCTACGGCCTTGTGCAATTCCTGATCAAATAAATCAATTTAATTTATTTTGTTTACGTCCAGGATTATATTTTGGTTAATGTGCAGAAGATTATGGAATAAATCATAGTTTTATACCAATTACTTTAGAAACATCAATAAAATATTTTATGGACTGAATTAAAAATAAAATTTAATTTATTTTATTTAAAAATTAATTAAACCTTTAAGTAACATTAAATTGTCAATTCAAAATTAATATTAAATTTGTGGTATCGCAGGATGAGCGGGTTATCTAGAGTGCGTGCGAAAGGTGAATGATCGTGCGCTAGGATCGTGTGAACGGGATGTTTATGAATGTATCGAGTGGCTTTAGGAATGCGTTTGAGTGTTTGGGCTAAGTGACCCGCTGAGGGTAAGATTGCGAGGAGTGCGTAGGAAAGTGTGATTGCAAAGAGAGAATAGGTATGAAAGAGGATAGAATGGATGGTTTTAAATAGGGATGCAAGGGCGTGAGTGGGGAGTGACAGAGAGAGAGGGTGTGGAGTCGGTCGCGGTACGTGTAGTATAGGAGAGTTCAGAGACAGAGTTGTGAAAAAAGGTGTATTAGTGTTGCGAAGTATAAACGTGTTGTTAGGATTAATAAATAGTTTTAATACTATTCGTGTTATCCCCACCCTATCTCTACAAATTATTATTTTTAGTATTTTTTCATTAAATGTCTTAATTTAAAAAATTGATCTTTTAAATCAAATATAGTATTTAATGAAATTTTAATATGTTTAATAAGTAGTTTAAATTTTAAAACACCTAAAACACCTAATCTAGGAATTTATAACCTGCGGCCTTGTGCAATTTCTGGTCGAATAAATCAATTTAATTTATTTTGTTTACGTCCAGGATTATATTTTGGTTAATGTGCAGAAGTTTATGGAATAAAGAAATCATAGCAGAAAGTGAGTAACAGATCCTTTACAATCTCTGGATGTATACGGATTTGGAATATGAAAAATTTTTGCAAGCAAGACTGTCACTATTAATTTATATGCACGAAGTATCATCCTTAAACTGCATAATTCGCTATTATTAAACTAACTTCGATTAATATCGGGTAGCGTTATTTAACTCTGACAAATACGTTTTTGAATTCTATACAATTGCATAATTATAATATATTACATTATAAAGAATAATATAAACCTTTAATCTTCCTAAAGTTACAAATAATAGAACTTTGCGATAATTTTTTTCATCGAAGGAAATGAAAATAATTTTTTATGTGGAGCATACTTATATATGCGTATATACATTGTTCTTGCAATAATTTCTCGTAGAAACTGTACTTACGTCTTTATTGGTAATTAGACAAATAAGCACATGTATACACGCTCTTGTCCTTGGTTCAAAGATAACTGACAAAGAAAATAAGCCAAAAGGTAAGAATCGCCTGTAAATAAATTTAAGAAAGGAAAGGTTAGAAGTATTTAAATTCTAAAAACACTGGTGATTCACAACAACAATAGCGTTAATAACAGTGAGCAGGTAAAGTACATGTAGCTGGATAAAGAGAGAGAAGATACAAGAAAAAAGATTTAGACAAGGGAGAAACAAAACATACATGTTCTGGATTTTGCTCCAGCTTTGCACTCGAGAGGCGCTCTTCAGTCGCCATTTGATAAAATTTCGAAGCTCGATATTAATTAATATATCAAATTTAAAACAATGAAACAGTGTGTAAGGTATCGAAATAAAATAATTCTGCGTGTTAATTATTATACGATTTCTAATTTACTGCTGAAAAAATATCATCAGCCTTATAGCAGAAAATTTTTCAACTCGTACCCTTCTTTAGCCAAAAAAATCGTCGAGCGCAAAGAGTTAAGATTTGATTCCGTTAGGATATCAAACAAACAATACTGTTGCAAATTTGATTTACTTTTCTATTAATTTAAATTGTAATATCACATTTTAAAGAAAGATTTTTAGTAACGCACACAAACGCGCGTCAACATTTTTATTTTAACAAATTTCATTAAAATTATAGTGGACATTATATGTTTGGTATTGCCACCTTTCCAAAAAGAAAACGTTGATATGTTTCGAAATATAAATGTAACTTATAACGTGCATTTCTTATAATATATTAATTATGCTAGATAAAGAAATATCTTAAACTAATAAATTATTTTGGTGGAATGTAATATTATTATCTGCAATACGTTATGAACCATCCCTAGTTGGTTAGGAATAACTCTAAGCGTTGATGAGGTGTACGTTTGTAAATGAACGCGTAACGTCCGCAGATGCACTTACCTCATTTGTGTATATATGTGTATATGTAAACCGTGTCATGAGGAGATCATTTAAAACAATAACAATCCCTATAGTAACGTATAGACATCAAAGGTAAAATAATGGTTTCCTGAAAATAAAAGAGATTATTTTATCTCTTAAAATTAAAAACCCAGTACGAAATTACAATGACGTTAATATAACTTTACTGTCACGATCTGAGGTATGCTTACCGGGCTGTGCACCACGTGCAAGTGACCACGTGCAAGGATCAGATAAACGGAATACTTATGACTGTATGGAGTGTGGAAAATGTAAATGAAGAGCGAAGGGCGCCAGAATGTTTTGGATACGTGACCCACCGAGAGCGAGGCTATGGAAAATGCGTGATTGAGAAAGAAAGCTTGAGTATGAAAGAAGACAGAGTGCAAGGTTTAAATGAGGGCGCAAAGGCTGTCCTGGGACAGTCCTGTCGGGGAGAGTTCTATGCGAGATTTGAAAGAGACTCGAGTGGTGACAATTCTTTACGGAGTTCGAAGAGTTGACGTGCGAGTGAGTTGCGTTACTGGTCTAATCTTTTAGTTTATACTTTACTCTTAAATCTCTTTAGCTCGTAATAAAAATATATTGGAATTAAGTAACATCCTTATTCCTTGTATTCGCCAATCAAAGTATATTCCATACACATATGTATATTATTATTATCTTATTTTTTTATTCTCTTTCTCCTCCTCTTCATTTTCCTTTCCCCCTCCCATCCCGCCCACAAAATTGTTTGTATGTTGTGAATAAGGGTAAAGCGCTTATGCATATTGGAAATAGGTTCGACGCGAATAAGCGAAGTGTGTAGACATTATAGGGATGGTCTATAGGAAACAAATGAAAACGTGTAAAAGGTGGAAAGGAAAATAAAAAAAAAGAGAGAGAAAAGGGAACTCTGAAAAGACGAAGAGGGAAACGTGTACGACGGAAAGAGATGAAAACAGGAAAAAAGAATTTGGAGGTTAGGTCAACAACCCGAAGTTGACACGAAAAAGGACAAGAATGTTCAAAATCAAATTTCTCGATAACGAAACTTCGAATGAAAAAACTTTATTCTTCATCTTCGATTTGTTCTTTCATATAGAATCACCTCCTCTTTGATTGTACCACCGACACTCGTATATTGATGATCTATCCATATAAAGCATAGTTAAGTGCACGTGTACTCGGTGAATACTCAAAATCGATTTTCTCGAAAACGAAGCTTCGAATGAAAAAATGTTATTCCTTTTTTACGATTCATCGTAAATGTATAATGTAGAATCATCCCCTTCCCGGTTGTACTATCGTTGCTGGGACACCCTGTATAATAAGGTCATCTGCGATGGCTATTCATCTTTCGTAGTTTAATTATTTTGATCAAATAGTTTCAGAACCTTGTTATTAAATACATTAAATATTATTGGTGTATTTACGGTAACCTTTTGTACACCGTTCTCAACTATGAATTATATGTTGGATATTATAGTTGGATTTATGTATTGGATATATAGGTTATTAATGATTTATTGATTATCATGTTTCATACAATTTTGCTTAAATATTTCGGAAATCCTTTTTTAATCATTTTAGAAATGATTTCTAATAGTTTATTTACAGCGTGTAAGGTGGAATGTTTATATCTAAATTCGAATTGATTTTTCGGTGCAATTATTTTTTGTCCAAAATGAAATTAGAGCTGAATTTATAACTACTTCGAAACCTTTACTACTATTTAACAAGAGACTAATAGTGTTTAAATTTGAAAGGAAGGAACCATAATTCTCTTTTTTCGTTATAGCAACAACATTTGCTTCTTTCCAATTATTGGGAAAATATTGTAGGGTGGCGAATGGCGAAGAACTCCGTCAAATAATAAACAGCGGCATCGGCTTTGACAAAATGAATGAGTGTACGGAGCGCATGGAAGCTTTTGAGCGGCTCCTTGAAAAGCAGGAAGTAGCGAATGGCGGTATCGTGTGTTTGACGCAGAAAGAACAAATGATAGCGACAAATCCATTTGTCGGAATGTCTGTGGAATGATTGTGAAAGAAAGCGTGTGTATAGAATGTAATAGATCTGGCTTTTAATAGGGTTGCACGGGCACGAGGTAGGCAGACGGGATGTAGTCGAGAATAGGGTGTGTGTGGTCAAGACGTTGAGTGGAATAATTGAGAGAAACCTTGTGTATTATGTCAATTAAATAAACTTGTTTTGTTATTAAAGAGAGTTGTTCTTTATTAGACACGCAGATTTTGGTCTGCATAGGATTAATATAGCTAGGACTCCTACATTGATACGGCCATCTGCTTCGACTTTAGTCTATTGCGTGGCTGACAGGCTGGATTTATGGGCAATTCGACATTTTTTAGAGTTTTTAAATGATCGTCTATTAAGTGTTTTAATCATTTTTTCGTCGAGCTTGACGCATGGCGCAGCAGCTATTGGTCTCATGTTTAAATTCATAGTGCTTGTTGCGTCTCGAACACTGCAACTCGCTCGTCGAGTTTCACGGGGTTATAAGGCCCGCTACGCTGATGCGGCAATGTTCCTGGGATGCGGCCCACTTTAAATTGATAGAGGTAGACCTGGTTGGTGTTGAACTGCAATGAGTTCTATAGTAGCAGACAGTCTCCTGCGCTGAGTGTTGGTGGGTCTCAATGATGATGGTGTGGTCGTGATGGAATATTTCGGAAGAAGCTTGATGTCATCGTGTTAGAGTTTTTACTAAGAATCTTCTTGTGAATGTCTTGTCGGTAGTTTTGTAAGGTTTGATTGTCTTCTGATTGGTTGGTATGACATTGGAGGTGGATGTTAACTTTAGCGTCTTTCGGTGGTGGTGGTTGTTTAAACATTTAGGTTCTTATGCCTGTGATCTAAGAGGATAATATATTGGTCCTTGTCATGGTTCATACTAGCGGTGGTTTAGGTGACACTGGGTGTATAAATGACAAGGGACGCTTACAATAAAGGCTCCAAACAGGCCTCCACTTGACCTGGGACATTGCGGTCCTAGGGCCGCAACTGCTCATATATCATAAGGCACTGAAGACGATGGAAAATATTAACAGTAATATATACAACAATTTTCGCGATTGTAATGACGCTAAATAAATTTTTTTGTACCTAAACGAAAAATAATATTATCAAAATTTCGTTTTAATTTTGAGTTAATCCACCCAAAGCAGTTCTAAAATAAACATACATTGAGTCACAGCCAAAATTGTACAACACTTATTAGAAAATGTTTCGTCTTATAAAAAAGTTTAGGGATGATTTGGATAAACGAATTTGGTGAGTATATAATGCAAGTGTAGCTATATCTATTATGTAGTAATATAAAAATAAATCAACTTTCCTAAGTATTAAAAAAAATAAAATTACTAGGTTTCAGTCGGAAAAACGCCTCATAGCAAAATCGTACACTATTAATATTTGCATTATTTTTTGCGGGAAACCCCTGGAAACAAAGGAAAATCGTGAAACATATGAAAGATTATATGTTTAGTTTCTTAGCAAGCACTAAACTCGCGTCATAAAGTCAGGAACCAAAATTAAAATAAAAAAGTAATAAAGATAAAGCAAACTCTCAGAAGAGTGGTTAACTGTTGGAAGAAATTTTGAAGATAGTAAAAGTTATCGCAAAATTGAGAAGATTATTAACAGAAATGTCAGTATATTGTGAAACGATATGAAAACGAAAATAGGATAAGTAATAAGTCAAGAAAGGCTTCAAACAAGAATTTGAATGCGCTTGATAGGTGGATAGTGCGAAAAAGTAAAGATAATCCGAGAATTGGTGTCCCTAAACTCATTAACAAAGTCGAACGAAATATATTTAAGAAAAAGTGTAAATCCAGAAACAATAAAAGCAATGTTAAGAAAACAAAATTTTCAAGGTTGTACAGCTTGGAATAAACCTCTTGTGAAAGAAATACGTAGAAAAAGAAGATTACATTTCGTAAGAGACTATTTGAACAAAGATATTGATTTTTGGAAAGACTGTCTTTACGGATGAAAGTAAATTTAATATATTTATAATGAAGAACACAAAATAAAAAATGTAAGCTGTACCGTTAAACATGGAGGTCAATCAGTGGTGGTTTGGGGTTGTATATCTGCTGCTGGAATCGATAGTTTAGCATTTATCGAAGACAATATGAATAAAGACGATTACGTGAATATTTTGAAAAATAATTCAAAGGGCAGTGCTGAAAAATTCGAAATTTTAGACCGCTTTAAATTTTATAGGGACAACGATCCTAAACACGCGTTGTATGTAGCTAGGACATGACATCTTTATAATTACCCCAAAGTACACCCCCGCAATCACCTGATTTGAACGTTATAGAACACACATCTGCTACGAACTTGTGGGGTCCTCCCCCCACCATCGTTTGAAGTCGGCTCGTCGCAGGTATCCCCGTGGTTGGCGTATCTTGATGGGACGGGAGGGAAAGGAAGGAATGCGTTTCGTCCCGGACCTGCTAACTCATCAGTAAGGCTTGCTTAGCAGGCCCTTGCCTTAGACACTGGGGATACTATTGGAAATACGGGAAGTTATATATATAGGAAACTGGGAGTTTCCCGAGAACCTGCGGGAAAGTCCTTGAAGACGGAATCCATCTAGTGGCGAGGGCGGGAATGATGGTCGCTACAAACTAGAATATAGAATTCGGAAACATACCATTAAAAATAAAAATGATTTGAAAACAGCATTAAAGAGGAATGGAGTAAAGTTGAACCCACTCTTATTGAAAAATTGGTAAGATTGATGGAAAGTAGATTGCGTGAGGTAGAACGCAGTGGAGGGAGCCCAACAAAATACTAAAATTTAATTCAAGAAACTTAATGGACTATTCTTTATATGTATGATTTTAGCTGTGAGACGTTTTCCAGACAAAATCCTAACAATTTCAATTTTCTGTGTACATAGAAAAGTTCATTTACTTTTGTACCACTAGATAATAAATATAGATATATTTACAATATATATCTATCAAATCCCTTTTTCTAAACCATACCTAAACTTTTTTACGAGATAAAACATTTTCTGATATGTGACGTATGATCTTGGCTGTGACACACTGTACATAATGTCGACTCCTCGACGATGGAGGTGATATTGTTACCTATAGAATTGGTTCCATGCTGATAAACCGTCACGTCAAGTCGTTATACATGTGCCGATACGTTATGGCACGCAAAATTGCGAATCGATTTTGACTTCCTTAAAACTACATTTACGGAACCCGTCAATTTGACAGAAGGGTTGTTAGTGGTGAATGAAATTTTAATAACAACTGCAATTCTTTATTTAATTAGAAAGATTATAAAACACAAATATAACGTTTAAATATAATTAATTTCTCACAATTACTCTATGACACAACTTCTCACTATTATAACTCAATTGCAACTAACGTATCCGAAATCCACCCCCTTTTTTTTATACATTACATTGATATACACAATTCACACACAGCTCAATCATTACACGCATACTCACTTGTCATAATAATCTGAATTCATTACATATTGGAATCCCATGCGATTTAGGTGAAATATGTACCGTTTTGTTCGATAACTTGTTGTTATTTTAAAGGTAATTCCACTTTGCCTCTCTCATAGAAACCCTCGTCCTTATTGGCAAAAACTGGGACAGTCAATTTTCACAAACTTCTCTTTAGGCGAATTTCTTACCAGCAAAATCATTTGCCATAGATAGGAGCAGGTGGTAATTACTTGGTACCAAGTCTGGACTATAAGGTGGATGCATAAGAACAACCCCAACATGCTCCCGGAGCTTCTGGCGAGTTACTATCGATGCATGTGGCCCGACCTTGTCCTGATGACACACAATTCCTCACCTATTGGCCAAAAGTGGCCGTTTCTGGGCGATTGCTTCCTTCAGACAGTTCAATTGTTGACAGTACAGGTCCGAATTGAGAATTTTGCCATAGGGGAGCAGCTCATAGATAATTCTCTGCCAATCCTACCAAACACACAGCAAAACCTCACTGACCGTCAATCCTGTCTTGGCCACCGTATACGCCGACTTACTGGCGATTCGACCACGGCCGTTTTCGCTTGATGTCGTAAATGACGCATTCTTTATCACCAGTTACCATACGCTGCAGAAATGGGTGGATTTTGTAGCGATTCAGCAGCGATTCGCAGAAGGAATTTCGGTCCATGAGATTTATTGCGTTAACTCGCGTGGCACCCATACATCGAGCTTCTTTTTGTATTCAGCCTTATTCAAGTGGTTCCCAACTGTCTTTTTTGCAATGTTTAACTCCTGGGAATTCGAAACAGTACTTACATGACGGTCGGACTCGACGATTTCCATTATTTTATTGACATTTTCGACAATCGTCCTTCCAAACCGTGGTGCATCTTTGACATTAAAATTACCGGAACGGAATAGACGAAACCAAAATTGCGCGTGCTTGTGTTTTCGCCTTTATCGAAGAAAAACTGTAAAATATGACCTATTTTCTCTTTGCTGGTGTACATTTTTGATGCGCGCTCAAAGAATATTGTGTCAAACAATCACAAAACTGTTTAAGGAGTACTTTTAGTGCAGAATCTTATCTTTCAAACGCCATCTAGCGTAATCCGATCGCACTTGTACAACGCGAGATATAGATCACTAAAGCCATTTAATACAAAAATGATGGATTTCTTTTTACTACACCTAATATATGCTAAAAAATCTATGTAACCACTACCACAGGTTGCTCCAATTATACGACGGTAACAGATTTAGATAACTTATATTAAAACTGCTAATATAATATGTAATTGTTTTTAAATTAAACTAATCGTTAAGAAAACAAGGCACGTAGTTTCCTTTACCTGTCAATTTGACAGGTGTCCTTAGAAATAGGTATACAGATAGCGTCCGTAAACCTAGTGTTAAGTCGAAAAATAATTCGTTTTATAGGCTGGGACCTTTCGTATATTACTTTTAAAATTTCAGACTGCTATTTAAGACGAAGAAAATTGATTTTTTCAACATTTCAAACTGTACTGCCCACTTAAATCTGTTCAAAGTTTGCTGTTATAGAATGAACATACGAACGTAGTTTCTTGAGACGCGTTTCTTTAATCGACGACAACGTGCGGCGACTTCTGTCATGTTTCGTTTTGTTTTCACTTTCTCACGCTTCATCTTCATAACGGTATTTGCGACTATGCTCGAAGAGCTCGGCTTTCGTGATGAATCATCGACACCAATGGCACGTGTAAAACGTAAAATATTGATGCACCGACCTCGATGGGACTACCCCGCTGCTCCTTTGTTCTTTCTTCTCGGCTTTTGTTCCCTCGTGCCGCGTTCTACCTGGCAGTTTCTTCAGTTATAGTTCAGTCGCCAGTTACTATCGAACGGCCCTCGGATTCGGTCTCGTCACGTCTACATCTGACAGTTGCTAGCGAACAACGCTATGTCTCGGTCTTGTCTTTTGCCTTTCCAATTTATCTCGGTTTCGTTTCGCATCTATCTAATCTCTCTCCTTCTCGTCTTGTGGCTCTGTAATCCATCGTAGTTGCCAGTTAAAAGTAAAGCGGATTAAAAGTGTCTGTATTCTTGTCAAATTTAAATCTGATAATTAGACGTTACACCGTACAAAATCCATTATAATTAATAATTTAATTGTGCGTGATAAATTTTAAAACAATCATCAATGCATAAACCGACATCGCATTTTCGGCAATCATATCGCGTATTTTTTTGTCTTTTACGGTTCACACGAACAACGCATTTTCTTCTCGCTAATTTTATTTTAACCGCTTGATTAAGACATTTTGATGGAAAATGTCTTTCAGTTGAATGAAACGGCAAATCTTCGGAATTTCTTTTTCATCCTGGTTCGCTTCTATTTTGCACGTACTTTCGTAGAATATCTTTTATCAAAGCCAAATGAAATTCGTGAAATTTTTGTTTCGAACTAGTAGAATGTTGATATAGAATATACGCATTATGTAAGGCTAAATCTAATAAGTGACAAAGAACTTTTTGTACCACTTTATACCTTTCGTTGCAAAATTAAGCGTTGCTGGAAAGATAGGTTTAGTCATATACGAAAATCAATCTCCGATATAAAATTATATATAAGGAATAAATAGTTCATAAGACCTGGATTCCGAGAAAGAATGCTTATATAAAGAGTAAATAAGGACTGGGGGTTAGGCGAGCTGCATCGAGTACACTCCTGATTCTCTCGAGTCAGTCAGTTGTTCTTGAGAAGCTCTCCAAGACAGATCTAACTTCCTTGAATAATAAAAGTATTGAAAAGATATATATAATAGTTATTTTACAATTATTAAACCCGTGATCTCAATAATTGTACTTAAAATCATATCAACTCTGTCTACATTACATATGTTAGAATTATAATCTGCAACACACGATTGTTTCTTTGTACTTAATATTGTACGATAATCCTTTTTTCCAATTTTAATCAACCTAGCTACGTGTACAGAAGACAACATCCAAACATCCCTTTTGTCACTCCATTTTATTGCCAGTAAAATGTTAGTTGATCTGTAGCAAATTTCTCCTCTGGCATGGTTTTCTTCCATACGGGGTATTTCACTTCTATTTTTTCAAATAGTTCCAAACACATCGGTTTTGTATTAATGTAGTAAAATACACAAACGTAGATTCGTATAACAATTATCCATAATTAGTGTATGGCCCTTTCTCAGATATAGTTATAGAAGTGTAATTACCGTAGAATATTTTTAGTCTTAGGGGTTGTGATTGCAAAAGTGAAAACCCAGTGATTGAATGAGTGCATGGGAACACTTGGGCCGTTCATAAACAAAAGTGACGATAAACAGAGGCCTCGGGTTCGGCTCGTGTATTCAGGCCGATATTTCTAGTGCGTTCGGAAGGACGAGTGACCGCATGCAAGGACTGTATGAACGGGATATTTATGACTGTATCGAGTGCGAGCAAAGAGCAAAAGTTTAGGAATGCTCTGAGTGACATACCTGGCTCACCGAGGGCGAGGTTGCTTGGGAAATGCGTGATGAAAACGAGAGCCTGAGTACAAACGAAGACAGAGTGTATGGTTAAAAGAAGAATGCAAGGACGGAAGCAAGTGAGTTGTAGGTCAATCGTAAGAGAGTCGAAAAGCAATCGTAACAGCGGCGTAGAAGTCAGTGGTAGAAAAGTGTTAGAGTGAGTTTGTGGATTAACGTGTGTAAACAGCCGAGGGATGACGTTTTAAGCTGAAGAATTGGCGTGCTTCCAAAAGACGTTCGAGGTAACGTAATTCTGTATATATGTATGTATATTAAACATAGTTTAGTCCTGTGACACATCGTAGAATTTGATCAAACTCGCTATCCCCCCCCCACCCCCTTTAGCTACTTATATTATATTTTTTTCAGAAATGCAAATGACTGTATAATTATGATTGTTATTTGTATTTCGTCCTAGAAGCCGTAATATAATATTTTCGTATATTTTACATTTGGTAACCCGACGTTTTATAGCATAAACCTTTATTTTCGAAAATTCTAAAGATTTCTTTTCTTTTCTTTCCTGCGAAAGCAATACCGAGGGTTAGCCGTGCTACGCCATCCTTTCAGCGGATTAAGCATTATATCAAAACAAAAGTACGAAGCATTTACAACCACCAATCCCGACAGATTGCACACACATGCGGTAGACCCACCGAAGCGACGAATGGACATCTAGTTATAAAGGACGCCATTGACTTTTGAAAGCAATACGAAAGGCGACTTCCTTGATAGTTTCGCACTTCTCAAATAATACTCCATCTGGCATAGCCGCGTCTAATCAGAAAACGCTACTTTTCCTCCACTAATACCCGACCTCAATCAATTAAGAAGCCCAGATGACACCGAATAGAACACGACGAGACATCACAAAAATCAAAAACAGAACTCAATACGTATTCGAAACTTATCACCTAAAGGTTTTCTAAATATAAAACGCGTGCCCGAACTGGTACTCTCGCTAACGTTTCACATTTAAGTGTTGTGTTATTTAGTTACAAGTAAATAATCTATTTTAAATTGCACTAGTGATCCGTAAAGATATAAAACTACCCAATATTAAGTTGACGCGTGATGCGTTCATACCAATTGGAAAGATTGAATTAATTGGACGCGATAATTTGTTTTCTTTCCAGTATAAATTAAGAAATGCAGTATATAATTGTAGGAAAGGATTTCGGAGAAACTACAGTTTCTGGATAGCTTCTTTATTCTTCGTATGCTAGCAGAATGGTGTCCCAGAAACATCCGTCCTTGTTCTATAGGGTGTGTCCCTTCTTCGTCGCCTTGTCCTCGCGTGACCGTAGCCTGTTCCGCTGAGCTCCAGTCCAGACGTCCCAGCTTGGCGTCTAGCATCCTCATCTGTGGCTGTTGCCCTTGGGCCTCGGCAAGGCCTTCCTAGAACTCCAACGAAGACTTTTCTCCCGCCGAAAGACAATGGGCAGCGGTGAAAGTTGCCCACATAATTAATTTCACAGTCACAAAGGAAAAATGTTTACGATACTGAATCTACTTCTTTTAAAAGGTATAAACTCTTTAAAATAACATCTTCCTCTTTACACAAAAAGTCTTTCGTCGATGCACACATTTTCGTGTGGCGTGAACGATGCTGAGAAGGATATCTTCAATTTATCGCCTATTGATCGTATTTTTGTTAACGGAGGGTCACTCGTTATATTATTGTCGGTGGAATAACAGAACTGGTAAACAAATACTTCGACAGTGATACATATACACCAAACGATAGACAAAGCTGAACTCGGTGTGATCCTGTGTAGTCTGTGCGTTAACAAAGGCAAATATATGTAGAATATTTTTAGGATTTCAGAGTAAGTACATGGGAATGATTGGACGTTCCTAGGAGGTGAAGAAAAAACAACGGCCTCGCGTTGTGGAATGTATGCGGAGAAAAAAATAACATCGTGCAAGGACTGTATGGACAGAACATCTGTGCCTGTATCGAATGCCAGTAACGAGCAGCTGAAGGAGCATTGGCTGAATGCGGCTGAGTTCTTGAAGTACCTGACACACCCAGAGAGAGAGAGAGAGAGAGAGATCGTTTAGAAAATGAGGGTTCCCGAAAGAAAGCCTACATATGAAAGAAAAAACACTGTTAGGTATAATTAAGATTGCGAGGTAGTGTACCTGCAGTGTGTTAGCAGATAGTGTCGACGAGCGTCAGAGCCAACGCTCAGTATTAGAACAAAAATCGAAAGAAGTACAAGAGAGTGACGGTCGGTCGGTCGAATAATCAGATCAGTTATTAGTTTAATCTTTCAATAGTACTTTACTTTTAGTTTCCTTTAGCTCATATATAATAAATTATATTTCAGAATTAAATAACATCTCTGATTCCTGTTAGCCAATTAAATCTATCCTTGCACATATAGCATATAACTTCATACCGAAAGTGTGGCATCACCAAAAGGTCTGCCAGTCTGATCATTGTGGTGCTAATATAGCGAGTGAGGATGTACAACGAGGCGCCGTTGTTACGTTTCAATAACGATGGATGTAGGTGGACGATGGAGGGCCGAACGAAAAGTAGGCTGCGACACATATTGTCGGTTCATTCTGTCAATAATAATCGTCGTCTGTGACGCGTAACGATATAGACAAACTGTCTCGGTCGTAACTTCTGATAGAAAGTTGTGCGAAAAATGTCGGCCACAATGTCAATAAAACGTCGAAATTACTTTTACTTTTACTTCTGTCTACCCATAAAATGTTCAATAATTACATTTTTGTTATTATTTCGTGAATCAATGTATTTCTATTATTGCTTCTACTATGTAATAAAACTAGAATAGATTATAAATGAATATATCAAAAAGTTCTTCCTTCAAATCAATTTGTTTAGCAGCTATAAGCACTTGTACCACAACAACCATGCTGTGCCAATACTTTTGTCCGGCACTGTATATACATATATAAAGAGCATTTACTGTGCTAATAACAATAACAAATTATGAATAAGTGGTGCAATAAACTATGAAGCGCACAGGCAGTTAACGGATAAATACACATATGTGATAAACGTACTAGATTAATGGTTCTTAATCTGATCGCTCGTAATTTGTATCTTTATCGTTTCCCTTATAATTGCACTTATTGCTACTTCTTAAAAATTAGATTGACGTTTAATAACTAGAAGAAAGAAAAGCAAAGGAAAGAAAGGATTCGACGATTGTTGGGACGGCAATAATAGTTGCAAGGCGCGCCTAGCCGTTCCTCTATAAAATCGACAATTATAAATCACGACAAGGACTAGGGACGGTCATACCTGAGACCAGACCCAACAGGCGGGACGCACGTGCGACTGACCCACGAAATTGCTAACCAGACGTAAGCATAAATCAAGACAAAACAATGCGAAAAGGAGAAACTTCCCTGTCATATTCCCTCTCCTAATCCAAGAGCCCGCCAAAACTGCTTGTCCAATGAAAAAACTCTAATTTTCTTCCTCCTACACTCATTTTCCTCCTATCACAGCAAACCAAGACTAGACAAAACCAGACGACAGGCAGTAGCCCAAACAGAGTGAAAACAAATCAGAGATCAGACGACAGTGAGGAGTAACACGAACAAGACGGTAGTAAGATATAAAACACAAAACATCAAGACGGTATCGAAGCTCAGTCAACCACATAAAACGAGAAGACAAAACGGAAGACGAAGAAAGAGGAAACGGCAAAGGCTGAAACGATACACTGCACACAATCATCATACAACTCACAAAACGTGTAATAAAGTGTAAATACACCAGAAACTACGCTTTATTACACCACCGAAGTGTTCAGTGTCTCGTAAGTGACGCGACACGTTGAGAAGAGGGTAGCACCATTATCTTACTCCTACCCAAACCAGCGTGGACCTCATCCTTCTTACACAACGCGGTACCACAACGATGCTTAAAAAATTACTTGTACAATATGGCACGGGCGGCATAAAGTAAGTCATTCGCCGGCCGGGGGAGCGGGGGTGCTTAAAGTTAGAACAAGATATTGTTTACTATAATGTTGAATATCGGTTTTGAAAAAAAAAGAAAGATAGACACCTATACTCTTACTTATGTACATTCGCTATCTTATATACGTATCAAATAACCACGATCGGAAACTGGTAGCTTATGAAAAAGAAAAACATAATATTTACGGACCTACTTCGAGCATTACTTACATTGCAACAAAAAAAAAGCCATGCATGAGGTTTATTATGTACCGGATGTATAAGTAGATTACGATTGTTTCTGTTTGTCTTTTTCCGAATTTAAATAAAGTAACAAGGAAACAGAAGAGTTAACTTCTATATTTCTGTTCTTTATTATCCACAATATCTTTGTCCATTTATTTATTTATTTCATCGATGTGTTCGCAGGGTAGAATAAGATTAATTTCGTGGGGGAACATGGTTTCTCGCGCTTATCGTGGCGTATGAATGTATCGGAACATGAGAGGGTGAAGCTAAAGCCGCCCGTATTTTTTTGTGTTTTTTCTGTAAGTGTCCTTTAAATCGAATGATGACAGTTTGGTCGAGAAGCGAATGTTTGAGTGATTGAGATATTTTTATCGAACAGAATTCTTTTATCGGAATTTTTACGGAAAAAATGGTACAAAAGCGATAAGTTATCTTTATTTTGTATTCGACCCTCGGAATCGAGATGTAAGAACGCATTCGGGGAAATAAGGCGGGTGTTTTTCGTTAGATCGATATAAAGGGGATTCGGGAAGGTTGAATGATAAATTAGGCTATTGCGTGTCACTTTTATCGTGTTTGCCCAATAGTTTCTTATCAGTTCGATGATAAATAAATCGATTCTTACCATTTTTGCCTTTTCATAAAGGATTTCGTTCCCAACGTTTTTGGTGTAATTAGATTCGGGAGACATATATGTGGGAATGGAATAAGTGTGGTTCTGGGAAATGTCGAGTGTGTCTGGACTTAGAATGAAAGTGACCATGTGCGCAAGGATCGACTGCAAGGATTATTTATGGTAGAGTCGAGCGAAAGTTTAAGGATGCGTGCAGAGTGGTTGAAGTGGTGAAGCCCACCGAGGTTGCGTGAGAAAGGAGCATGACTGGAGAAGAAAGTGAGGGTATGAATGAGGAGTTAGAAGAAAATCAGAGTATGAATGAGGAGGATGAACGGTTTAAATAAGGGTGCAAGGGCGCGGGCGAGGACAGTCCTTTACGGTCTTCAAGATAGCGTCTAACAAGTAAAAGTCGAGCGTACCCGTAGCGAGTCTTTAGTTTCGTAGCCGATAATATAAGCATAAGTTTATTGTATTTTAAGAAGCAGTAAAGCAACGTTACTTTAGCCATATCCCCACAATCCCAGATCGTACATATACTTGTTTAGGCACGCTCTGAGGCATTTTCTTTCAAATTTTCGTAGTTTTTCCATCGTGGTTGCATTTATGTTAAACCAGACGGGGGCCACGTAAGAGAGTATAGAACGGATTAGCAATTTGTAAAAAAGGAGTTTTACGGATTTGTCCAGGACTTTGAAGTAAAACAAATTCTTAAAGGCTAGGAAGGCTTTTTGTGCTTTCTCGATTTGAATGTCAACATGCCGGGTGAAGCTTAGTCTAAAGTCTATGTAGGCTCCAAGATAACGAACTAGGGGTTTGTGGGATATTCTTTCGTTAACATTGGAGTTATTCGTGAGGAAGAAGTTTTTGTGGTTTTTGCGGATATCGTTATTTAACTTGAGAGAGTTTAAAATATTGGGTCTAAAAAGTATTGTTTCGCTTTTTTTGGAGTTAATATTTAGTCTCCAATTAAGGAGATATTTTTCAATTTTGGCAAATATTTCTTGAAGTTCTTTTTTAATAATAGAAGGTTTATGTGTATTACGTAGATTAGAAGAATATTAGAGAGCAATATTGGGTATGCCATCGGAGCCGGCGGATTTTTTTCTGTTATGTTTTTTAAGAATCAGTGTAAACTTGTAGTAGTTCGTAAAATAATCAGGTGGAATGGCCTTTGGGTCGGGGTTATGAGCCGGGTTTACAGGGGTAAAGGAGCTGATGATTTTGTTGTTTAGTTTGTCCAGTTGAAGTTCGTCATTCTGTTTTTTGATTATATTGTCCAAGCTTGTGTTTTCGATGTTTGAATTTTGCGTATGGACGGATTCGAAGTGGGAGCCTAGGATATTTAGTTTGTCAATCGGGTTATTAATATGGAAGAAGCCGTGGGAATCAGAAGGGAGATCGTACGGGTTAAGGTTAATTTTTGCTATGAGCTCGGTGTCATTTGTGGGTATTTTGAGAGTTTCTATGGAGTTCTGATCTTTTGATCTGACGATATTTCTAATATTCGGAAATAGTTGGTTGGCCAGTCGAGGTGACTGGGTTTTACCGGCGATAGGCATCGACTCGGGGACTTCACGTTTACGCTTAGGGGTAACCTTTACCCATTTGCGATGAATATTTCTATCTTCGAATTTTCCGCGTCTGGACTGTGCAGTGGGGCAGAGATAGGACTTTCCTTTTTTTGAGGAATGTTTGCCTAGCGTGATTCCTCGCCGTTCTTTCAGGACAGTGTCTTGATTTTTTCTTCAGCTGTTTATCTTTTTTCTCTCTTCCTTCAGTTGGGAAGATAGATCTTCAGTGGTTACATTTAAATTCTGTCTTTCTTCCATCAGTTGAGCAGACAGATTCCTTATCGTGTCATTCAGATTTTGTATCACTTTAGATAATTCTTGTAGACTTTACGCCCCGGACGCGGCATCGGCATCTTTAATTGTCTCGATGTCCTTTTCTTTTTTAAATGCGCGTCAAAAATCGCTCGAACTGCGATAAGGTATCCATGTTTCCCTCTTTTGCGATACGCTTTTGTTTTTTCACACAAGGGATCGGATTTGATCTTTTTAATTTGCGACTTTTTTTCAGGTTTAATTTTATCAATGGGCGTATATTCTGGTCACTCACACGAAACCGGCTTTACGTAGAATTTGGCTGAAACTTTCACTGGAGAGAACGACTGGCTGCTTGATATCTTCATCCTTCGAAGAATTGTTATCTCTGTCACATGGAGCAGGGCCTCTGGTAGAGCAATCTGAATTAATGGATATAATTAGCCGTCGATTCTATTAACACAAGAATCAACGCACTAAGAAAATTACGGGAATGGGCTGTTAGTACAAACTACTGAACTTGTAAACAGACAAGCGAGCGCTTCAATCTTAGCCACGAATAACCCGTACAACGGATAGAGCCGAACTGAGTGTGTTCTGTGTGGTATGATCGCTGACGAAAGCTATTACATTGCATTGTTTGCTCAACTTGACAGCCGTACCGACCGCGTGGTGTCGTCAAGAGCGCTCACACGACCCATGGAAATAAACAAGCGTGAAAATTGAGGTGTAGATATAAGTTGAAGGACCTCCAACGAGACATTGTCGCAACGTTTGAGCAATCAAGAAGGAAGTTGGAAGACAGGCAGGCTGGGTCAACTGTATCTTAGGTCGGGACTCACTATCGGTTCATTCCGTTATTAATTTTCATCGTCTATAACGTATAGCTACACAGACAATGTACCTACGTTGTAGCATTTGCTATAACGTTATAAGCAAAATGTAGGTTATAATATAATAAAATTTCATTATTTGGCAGGTGTACATGGATCTGATCACAGAATTGAATATGAGAAATTGACGAAGAAGCAAAAGATTGCAAAAAAAGAATGGCGCCAACAACACGTGAAGTTCTCAAGCGGTCAACCTTGTAAGTACTATCCGCGCCTAACGCAGCTTAACTTTGGTGGTCGAACGAGAACCAATGTGTTCTGCGAGTATTGTCGTTGGCGAAAGCTATTACATTGCACTGTTTGTCCAACTTGACAGTGATATCGACCCGCATGGTGTGCATTCTTTGATATGCATTCTATATGTCAATTTGAAGTCTAATATTAAGACATTTGACAGTTGTTTTCGTTTTTAGTATTATTATTTTGTAAAAATAGTATTTTTATTGAAATTATTGATTATGTTTGTCATTATTCTTAAGATTTGTACAGTATTGTGTTGTTCTCTAATACCAAACTTTTCACTTATAATTATATTATGTGATTCCTTGTATTTTCTAATTCAATTTAGTGTTATTTTCTCTGCCAGTTTACCAATGCAGACTAATAGAAGAAGACCAATTGATCCATGATTACTTGGATTGTGTTGATCTTTGCCAGGTTTTAATATTGGTATTACTTCTGCCAATTTCCATTCATGCGGAAGTAGTTACATTAAAAAATAGCATTAATTATGTACATTATTTGCACAATACCCTGTTTGGTTTGATTTCTGAGAATGATGTTCTGGATACTATCTGGTCCAAGAGCTTTCATCGATGACATTTACTTAATGAATTCGTTAATTTTTTTAGGAGATGAAATATGAGTTTCCCACCCATTGTGCCCAATTTCATTGTTTTCAAGATAGCTTAATACCTTTTCTATGACATTTCCCTGTTTGAATGAATTTTCAATCAGTTTTATTTTGTAGAAAATTTTGTATTATTTTGCTTTTTATTTTTCTTGTTATTTTGTCAATTATCAATTATGTCAACTTTACTTAGTAGCTCTGTCCATGTTTTCTTCCTATATTCGGTTATGGCTTTTCTTACATTACTTGTCACATCCTTTGCCACAACTTTCTGAATTTGTTCCTTTTTTCTTATTCTTTTTCATAGTTTTTTCCAAACATTCTGTAAAGGTTGTTGTGAACTTTTGTGCTTTTTCTTCTAGTTTAGTTTTCTTTGTCTATTTTAGTGTTAATTTGTATCTTCTGGTCAAGGTATTTCCTAAACTACTTCCATTCTGTATTTTTATAATCAAATACATTTTGTATTTTTATAATCAAATACATTTTAGTAGGGTTTGCCATATGAAACATTACCTACACATAGTCATATGACTCTATGGTCTCAGTTGAGATCATTAGATGCAGTTAGTTCAGGTATGATACTTCATGTGTATTTGTTTGCAGCAATGTTTGTAGTTGTAGGTGTCATATTATTATTATATAGATAATGAGTAGATGTATCTGGGCGTAGTATAGCACAACTATCATCTTGTATATATTTGTACAGAACACAGCTATTTTTATTATTAACATGGTTGTTCCACCCTATATGTCTGGCATTTAAGTTGTCAATTAGTAATGCATCCTTTGAAGGTTCAAGAAATGTATCAAGTTCCTCTGCTGTTAAATTATTTGTGGGGTTATTATATACAGCAATAATATCAACATTACACCGTAATTTAATATATACACTCTATAATAACTTTCTTCTTAAGCATAATTATTTTCTGATGTATATAACTTTTGATTAATACAGCAGCTCCACCATCTGCATTATTCCTATCTTTTGTGTTGCATAGATAATTTTTAATTCTTAGATTATTACATTGTTTGTTAATGTTATGTCTCCATAAAAAATTAATTATTTCTCGTGTCTTATTTTTGATCTCATTTACTTTATAGCTGCAGATAGTCAAGTAGTTTGTGAATCTAATGCTTCACAAAAATTAACAAATAGTTGGAATTTTTTATTTTGTGCGTAGTTATTTTTTAATCTCATTAATGAGAGATTGTAGGTTGGAGATATTCTCATCTTGATTGTCTCTTTCATTGTTTGTAATTCTTTAGCTATATGTAAGATTATCTGTGATATGCTCTGCCCTTTTGCTTTTTAACTCTTGCAATTGAGTCTTCTTTTCTATTATATTGTGTTCTGTGATGATTGCTTTGGGAAACTGCGGAAAATCAATATTATATTCAGTATTTAAGGTCTTTTATCATTTTTTCTTAATTACAGCCAAGGCTGTTTTTTTCTTTAACACTATCCATATTAGTCTATTTTTGTAGGATTTGCATTCTATAGAATTGACTGAATGCTCTTTATTGCAATTAATACATGTAGCAGACTTGCTTCTAGGTTTTGTGCAATCTTTAATTAAACGTGACCCTGCGCACTTCAGACATGCATGTTTGACATAATAGTTTGACGTGAAGTGATCCTACTCCTAACATCTACGACTGACCATCTTCCCTTACTTGTGTAATACTTCTATGAAATTTTGGTGCGGTATAAGTATTGTATTTTGTTTTTGAGAAACTTTATATTATATTTAATGCATACATTGATCATTATTAATTCTCTTGCTGTGCCTCTCATTTGATTTATATGTATCAATTGTTTGCCTGTAATATGCAGTTCTTCCTGAATATTTTGTATTTCTACAAGGCTGTGTAGGTCTGTAACTACAAAGGCTTTTTATGTGTTATTTTTGTTTGTATAAGTATGAAACTTGAAGTCTGAATCCTTCCATTTCTTCAAGGAAATGTAAGCTGCTTAAGAGTCTTATATTGTACCTTAGTTAGGTCTCGATTAGAATATGCCTCGACGATTTGGTCTCCAACATATGTTAGTCAAAAATATCACATTGAACAGATTCAACACAGATTTCTAAGATTTGCTAGCTATAAATTTGGACGTTATACGAGTATTTATGATCATAATTATGAACCTGTTAAACGCAGGCTTAATCTTAAATCTCTTGAATCAAGAAGAATTGCTGTCGATCTTCTGTTTCCCTTTAAAATTATAAACGTTATTATACACAGTCCAGAATTATTATTTTTCATTAATTTTCATGCTTCTTCAAGAAATTTAAGAGACTTTCGAATCATTATGTCTGACCAGCATAATACTGCATGACTTGAAACAGTAGACCCTATCAATAGAATATGCATTCTTGTAAACAATTTCTCATCAAACCTTCAACATTTTGGAAATAGTATCTCTCCGTTTAAAAAACAAATCTTAAATCTCTAAGCAAATTGTTTATATCGGCTGTATCGGCATTTGTGCCATACGTAACCTATATTCTTTTACTCTTTAACAAACTGATGTATTTTTAAACTTTTGTTTATACACTAATGGGTTTTACTACCCGTAAATTATTATTAAATAAATAAATAAATAAGTAATCCTTCTCATCATATAGGAATACACTTGTATTATTTATATAATACTTAATATGGAAATTACTTTTGGCCAATTAATTTGGGTAATTTTTAATTTAGTTATAATTAATTTTTAATTTTTTTTACAATTTTTAATTAATTAATGTAGTATCGCAAGTTTTCCACTGCATGTATACGTAGCTTTACGAAAGTCACCGAGGGTTCGAAGGCCAGGTCAGTCGGAAAGATCCTTTTTGTTGTTGTTGTTAATAATTGTGAGTTGTAATAGGAGAGTTGCTGCAAAAGTGTAGGTTGAACGTTGTGATAAGTTGTAATAATTTGTATCTTTATCGTTACTCACATGCTCTATCATTGTTAATTTATTATTAAATAAATATACAGTGCTGGACAAAAGTATTGGCACAGCATGGTTGTTGTAGTACAAGTGCTTATAACTACTAAACATATTGATTTGAAGGAAAAACTTTTTGACATATTCATTTAATATCTATTTTAGTATATTACATAGTAGAAGCAATAATATAAATACATTGAATCACGAAACAATAACAAAAACGCATTTATTCGTCTCGGAGTTTTTAGGAAGAATCTGGCGTGCCTGATCTGTCAGTGATTTTATAAGTTTCGTCTATTTTACTGATTGGTCAGTACAAATGTAAAAGGTGGGTGTGTGTCGTTCTATTGGTTGTGAATAATATTGTTGTGTGTGCTATTTTCGTCGTCCTGCTGTGGTGGTGGAAGTTTAAATAATTTGGGTCCTTGCGTCTATCTTAAGGGCGTTATATTGGTCCTTGTTGTGGTTTTCCCAAGTGGCGACGAGGTGATAAAGAGTGTGTGGTGGCTAAGATTTCCGCCACTATGCCCATGCCAAAGGAGCAAGTAAATTAGTGCCGAGTGTGTACCGGGTGTGTCTCCGAAACGTACCAGCAGTCAGTGCAGGCCAGCAGGCATTGTCCCCAGAATGGCATTGGCTATCGTCGATGTCATGCCGGGGATTAGTTTGGGACCGGGCAGTGATGTTGCGAACCAACGTCTCACTTAATTTACGACTCCCCTTTGCAGTCATCACGACTTTCCCACATGAGGGCGTTTCCCGTGGAAACAGTTTTTCCTGCGCTCGGGTTGGCGGTTTTTTTCCAACCTTTCCGTGCACACTCGACAGCTTTAAAAGCTCCTAAAACAGTGGACCTGGGATCAGTTCGTGTCCATCTACGGCGTCGAGATTATTGTCTCGACCGCCACGACGAACGCCAGCATACGCAGTGCGAATGACCACAAGTGTAGACGACCAGTCAAGATACGTTGGCAATAGGGATATACACAGTCCTCCACTTCACCCGGGACATTGCGGTCCTAGGACCGCAACATAGCGCCCGTCTTGAACTATTTATAGTTCAATAAAGGTAGATATGAAATTAGAGATATCGACGTGTGATTGGAGTTACAATAGTGACTGATGTGTAGAATGGTGGTGTGTAGTCTATCTAGATTACAAAGGTCGCGTCCTAAATTAAAGGTACTCTAGGTGAGTATTATGTGTATATTATAACTGGCACCTTGACCTAAAGGTTTGATATATCGATCGGTAATGAAGCAGTTTTTTTCTATCGCAGCGCTTATACTACCCTTGGGCCGTCTTGACGCTGACTGCACGGATGGTGCCATCGATTCCTGAGAGTGTGGCAGTTATTCTCCGAGCGGCCGCGTCATAGATGGCGTGTTGTCTTCCTTGATCTGGACCATGGTTCCGACGTCGTGCTTCTCTCCCTTGCTATTACGCCATTTTCTACGGGTCGTTTCTTCCTGCAAATATTCCTTGAACCAACGTTTCCAAAAATGGTATTTCATGCCTTGAACGTGTTGCCACGATAAAAGCCTTCTGTCCGGGGTTGTCGTACAGTCGATGTCTGGGAGGTTCGTTAGTTTATCGCCAATAAGGAAGTGCCCTGGTATTAGAGCGGTCAGGTCCTTGGGATCCGAGGATGGGGTGTTAAGGGCCGAGAATTTAGAATAGTTCCTATTTGGTTCAAGTAGGTCAAGGAGTGTCGGTGATGCCGCTTTGTGGGCTTAATGTCAACCCCCGCGGTACCAGTGATCAGGCCATACTGGGCATGTGGTGAGATTGCCTCACTTCCCGAATGAGGCCCTTGCAAGCCTCGGCCTGGTTTGGGCCGACTCGGATGCGTGGGGGTGTCACTCCCCAAGAAACGTCGCTCTCGAGGGAACAACGTTCCTCCCAGCGCCCCTTAGACACTGGCTCTTATCATTCATTCAGTCACATTCACTCTTCTTCCCTCAAACACACTCCTTGCAAACGTACAAGAACATTCATACGTATCCTTGCGCTCTAAGACCTCCGACACATCCACACTTCCATCCGAATTTACATGCACACCACATCCACTCAGATCTCGGAAGTCATTATACATAGAACATTCAACCAACACGTGCCTCAAATCCTCTTTCGCACTACCACACACACAACGTTCACTCTCACTCAAACCGCGCTTATAGAAAAACTCATTCATACTGCCATGGCCGGTCATCAAGAAGCACGCATACACATTCGATTCGAAGCATACATTCCGCTCCGTCACATTCTTGATATGCTCATGTCACTCGTCCTTTCTCGCATTCATCCCATCTTTCTTGCCAACATTCATACATCCTTTCACTCACTAGCTTAGTCCAGTCGTCCTTCTATCTACCACTCAATTTCACATCACCCACCAAGGGTTTCTCACACACATTCACGCCATTTTTCACACACCACAATACACCCCTTCTCTCACACACAAGGTCCCAAGGTGATGGCCCCGACAAAACTTGCATACTTTCGGTCGAAACCACCCTACATACATTCAAACAGGCATACAGAACCACTCGCTGACATCTATTCAATAAATCCCTCGCATACCCGTTCACAATCATATTATACCACACACTCGTTCCATACATCACGCATGCCACAAATAAACTTTTGTATATCACTTTCACCGCTCTTTTTCTCATTCCCCATTCACACTTTAACACACGTCTCATTTGCCCTACAACATTCATAACCTTCGTTCGCAAACACTCCAGATGTACTCTGAACTGCATCCTCTCACTCATTCAAATACCCAGATATCTCACTCGTTCAGTATAACATATCAATTTCTCATTCACTCTCACATTCGGTCTTCTGTTCACAGACATACAACCTTTCATCAACATTGCCACGGTTTTGCGTTCCGACACCGACACTCCCACACTCTCACCCCATTCACACACAATTTTCATCTATTCTGTGCCCTTTCTCTCAACATCCACTCGATTCTGCCCTTCCACAATCAGCAACAAATTATCAGCATACGCGACACATTTGCACTCACATTCATTCAGCCGCCACAGGAGCCATCTATCAGATTCCAAATAAATGGACACAGATGGTCCCCTGCGGACAGCGGCGCTCGACAACCCTATACACATCATTCATTCCCAACATATACGCCGTCCTGCCGTGGAAGTAGCTCCTCCACAGAGCCACCTCCCAACACCCGACTTCCTTCAACTTATTCATCACACACACCCATTCCAAGTTATCGATCGCTCCCTTAAAGTCCACAAATATTCCCAAAACATACTTACACTCGCTGCCACTCACGTACTCTTTCACACTTTACCAAGCACTCTCCATCGATCGGCCCGCGCGGAATCCGTGCTGGGCCTCATTCATTCTATTTCCCACACACCTCTCCAGTTTCCCAACCATCATACGCTCCAGCATTGTACCCAGCACGGACAGCAAACTAATCGGTCGATACGACGCGGGATCCGATCGCGGTCTCTCGGGGGACTTCAGTAGGGACAACCACACACGCTTTCTTCCACTCAGTAGGAAAATATCCTGCAGACAAGCACGCATCATGAACACGCTTCAACAATCCAGGAATAGCCATCCAAACGACTCGCAGCATCTCCGCATTTATTCCATCAAGTCCGGATGCCTTTCGCATTCTCGCCTTCTGAATCGCTCCATTCAACTCCTCTCATTCAAAGCATTCATCCGAATCTAACACACTCATATTCTCATCTACATTTATTCTGTCACCATTCATTTCCTCGGCTGGGAAGAAACTCTCCGTCAACGCACTCGTACAGTCTTTCTGCGTAGAATGAATCACCCCATTCACATTCAACGAACTCAGTTTCTCTCGCCCCATTTTCCCACGACACAACCTATAGATGGGCCTCCATGTATCCAGGTTCGAGGACTCGCTGGCAGATCTTCGTCAGCTTTCCTCTTTAGTCTTGCACACTCTACATTTGTACTCATTCAACAACCTTTTATACTCTGTCAATCTCTCACGAACGTTCTCACATCCTCTCTTCCTCTCTTCCTTGATACAAACGTCTACTCTTTCGTACTCTCCTCTTTAGCACACTCAACTCATCCTCCCACCAAGCAATCCTCCTATTTCTCCAGCGCACCCTCTCTCTTTCATTCGCTTACCATTCGCTTCCTGGATCCACTTCGTGACCACGTCAACCATTCGATCCACGTTTGTCACATCCATCAGATTCACCCCATCTCTCCTAGCACTCTCGACCAGATCATTCTCGTATTCTTCCCAGCATACGTCCTTACATATCCATCTCTTGCATTCAGTCACGTCATTCTCTACTGCAACATCGAACAACACGCTTATAAGCATCACATTGTGATCACTTATACCCCAGTCATTCATCACCTCCCAACCCAAAAGGCACCCAGGTAACACTCCATTCGCTGGAGTGACATCAATGCCATCTCATTCGCTACATCAAAAATCACCACCTTCGGACCTATTTTCCGCGGTGGCTCTACTTTCAAGCCAAATTCCTCGAATTTTTTGCATTTCTTAAGTACATTCAAATCGCGCTCGGTGGCAGCCTCAATAGCGAGGCCACCACTCCGCGTCTTCCTTACAGCGTTCACTCTCACATTCACACTTGCACTAACATTTTTCATAGCCTTTTGTTTAACTTCCTCACTGGTCATCTTCATGCTCTTATCCCTTGGCTTAACAATCACAGCGTACGTTCGCTCAGGCACACTTTTCTTGACACTAGCAGCACGCACACTCTTAGGTCCATCCAAACCCTTAGCAGCCACCGCCGCGAAGCTGAGACTACTCACACACATCCTCCACACCCTCCATACACGCCCTCCTTCGTCTTGCCCCGGTCGCACGGAGACGAAGTGCCCTTCATCGGCTCCTTCATTACCACCTTTGGAGCCTTCTCCTCTCCCGAAGTTCCGGAAGTTACCCTCCCCCAAATCCCCAAGTTTTACGTATTTCTTTTTATCCATATCCTTCCCGCGAGCTGGGACGAACGAAAATCCCCCCGCGGGTGAGGCCTTTCCCGGGGAGAAGGCTCCTACACTCAAGGTGCGCCAGGTGACCTGAGAGAGTCGCTAGCAGGTTGGTGCACCCACCAGCCACTTCCCCGTGCGTCCGGTGACGGGGTTGTACCCCAGGGCTGCGTACCATAGCCCTGGGGATTAAGGGATTTTATAAAGAGGTTATCATCCTCACGGTCCAGTCGATTAAAGCTAGACCCTCGTTCCTGCGAAACATGACCACAGGCTTACGGTGTGATTATGACTCGGGTACCTCGGGGTCGTTAAGCCCGTACTACGGCCGATCAAGGTCGACCGCAGCCCCTACGAGGGGTTCACGCAGGTCAGCGAGGCCTCATATGACAGCAGTATTTCACCAATCACACGTGTGAGGTGATGTTTTGTTGATCGGACTGCGGCTTCCCACAGTCCGCCAAAGTGTGGTAATCGAGGCGGAATGAAGTGCCATGTGACCCCTTCACTCGCAAGTGCAGATGGTATGATGGTATGGTAGTTTTGTGATCGCACGAACCTATTAAGTTCCCTTGTTATTTTATTGGCATCGGTGAAATTGATAGCATTGTAGATGTCAGAGCATCAGCCTCTCGTCGCCATGAATCACCGTAGAGCTGCTAGGAAGGCTTCGGTAGTTAGATCGCCCACGATTTCTATGTGGACGGCCCGTGTTGCAAAGCACACAAATATTGCTAAGTAGATCTTAACCTTAATACAATTTCGGTGGGTTTTCTCTTTGATGCGGATCGGACCACAATAATCTATGACAGAATGCAGAAAGGGTCTTGACGTTGTGACTTGTGAGGTTCGCTAATTTTATAATTGATGGTGGATGGCTTAGCGCGAAAGCACCGTACACACCGATGAATAGTTTTTCGAATAAGATTCCTTCCGCCGGGTATCCAAAATCTTTGCCGCACGCTGTTCAGGGTGGCTTGCATGCTTGCGTGCAAATTGTTAATGTGGTGCTCGCGTACGACTATTTGAGTGACATGCTCGTTCCGCGGTAAAATCATCGGATGCTTCATGTCAGATTTTAAATTCGCCTTCGATAGTCTGTCACCGACGCCTAATATTCCTTCCTTGCCTTTTAAAGGGGGTAACGGCGTCAATGTGGTGGTGTTTTTTCTGGCCGGATACGGCGAGCATTTCGTTCCGGTAGACCCGTTGTTAGATTCATTTTACGACGAGCTGTTCCGCCCTGCGCAGTTTCGCGGACGTCAGTATCTTTTTCGGGGATTCCTCGCGGGAGCTGATGAATCGGAAGCGTAACAAATATGCTGTAATTCGTTTGAGTTTGGTGAAAGAGGAAAGTTTTTCAGAGATCAAAGTCGTTGGTTTAGTGCTATGAATGGCCATTGCTCTGCCCGGATCTAGCTGAAATCGGGGCTAGTCTGCATCTGACTCCTTTAGCCATGCGGGACCGTGAAACCAGTTTGCTGCTTGTCAGGGTTTTCGCCTTCCAACCGCGTGATATCCAATCTGCCGGGTTATCCGCAGATCTTATGTGGCGCCATTCGTGATCCTCAGTGATACCTTAAATGTCCGTGATTCGATGCGATACGGATGTTTTTAGTTGATACGGGGAAGTGCGTATCCAATGTAACACTATTGTGGAGTCCGACCAAAATATGTTTTTTTGGAAGAACACTCTACGTAGTGCATTTGAAACGGTTTGGTGTAATTTCGCCAGTAAGTGAGCTGCA
>NW_016911720.1:7355-15043 GCF_001483705.2 Eufriesea mexicana | reverse complement strand
TAGCACGAAAGTCAAAGACATCATATCTAAACTTTACCCAACCTTACGTAACCAAACATAACACAGCTCGAAATGAAGTGCCACGGCAACTATTGCTGCCATCCCTAGAGGAGAGCAGAGAGTAATAGAGCAATGTAGAGCGCAGAAATCCACCGAATAGAAGTGTATAGCACAAAAGACAAGGTAGCCTATCCTAACCTAGCGAAACGTAACACATCAAAACGTAACCTAACCCAACCAAACAGCATGGGATCACTATTCCTGGCCTCCACAGAGGCAAGCCGAATATACTAGAGCACAGTAGTGCGCAGAGATCCAGTGCATTGCATTGTATAGCACAAAAATCTGATCTACCCTATCCTAACAGCACCAAACGTAACTTAAACAAACGTAGCATAACTCACTCTAACGCGTCGAGACCACTATTGCTGGCATCCCCAGCGCCAAGCAGAATATACTAGAACACAGTAGAACTCAGAAAGCCATCGCATTGCAGTGCATAGCACAAAAGTGAAAGGTACACTAACCAAACATGTCCCAGCCTATCCTATCCAAACGTAGTGTAACTCAACATAGCGTGACGTGATCAATATTTCTGGCCTCCCCAGAGCCAAGCAGAACATGTTAGAGAGCAGTAGAAAGAAGAAACGCCCCGAATAGTGTCTATGGCACAAAAGTCAAGGCTATAGTATCCTAACCTAGCCAAACGTCGCATAAACGATCGTAACATTACTCAACCCAAAGAGCCGAGACCACCATTGCTGGTCTCCCCAGAGCAAAGCAGAATATATTAGAGCTCAGTGGAAAGCAGGAATCCACCGAGTAACAATGTATAGCACAAAAGAAGAGGCAATCGTATCCTAACCTAACCAAACGTGCCATAACCGAACGCAACCTAGCTCACACTATCGTGCCGAGAACACTATTGCTGACCTCCCCGGGGCCAAGCAGAATATGCCAGAGCGCAGTAGAGCGCAGATATCCGCGGATAGCAGTGTGTAGCATATAAGTATGAGGAATCATATCATAGCTTCACCAAACGTAACACATCCAAACGTAGCATATCTCAACCTAACGTGCCGCGGACACTACTGCTGGTACCTCCAGGTCCAAGCAGATTATACTAGAGCACGGCAGGGCGCAGAAATCCACCTAAAAGCAGTGTATAGCGCAAAAGCCAGACAAAATCTGACATAACCTGACCTTACTTAACAAATTACAACGTAGTGTAACTAAACATGACGTGACGAGACCAATACTGCTGGCCACCCTAGATCCAAGCAGAGCATATTATAGCACATTAGAGCGCAGAAATCCACCGCATTACACTGAATAGCACAAAAGCCGCAGATACCCTAACCTAACCGGCACTAATCTGAAATAACCGCACGCAACATAACACAAAATGACGTGCCGCGACCACTGCTGCTGGCGTCGGCGGAGACAAGCAGAACATAGTAGAGCACTGTATATCACAGAAATCCACCGAAAAGCAGTATATATCTCAAAAGTCAAACCGGCCTATCCTAACCTAGCCAAACGTAACATACCCAAACGTAGTCTAACTCAAACTTACATGACGAGACCACAACTGGTGCCATCACCAGGGCCAAGCGGAGTATGCTAGAGCACAGCGGGGCACAGAAATCCAACGCATTGCAGTGTATAGCACAGAAGTCAATCATAATCAGACCTAACCTGGCGTTACCTAACCTATTCATATTATAGCGCATTAGAACGCAGGAGTCCACCGAATGGCAGTGCACAGCATAAAAGTCAAAGTAGCCTATTCTAACACACCCAAACGTAACATAACTCAACCTCACAGAGACAAGCAGAATGTACTGGCCTAGTTTGGGTTAGGTTTGGGTAGCTTTGACTATTCTGATTTACACTGCAATTATATGGAGTTCCGCGTTCTAATCTCTACCAATGTGTCCTGCTTGGCTCTGGGGTGCCCAGCAAAAGTGGTCGCGGCACGTTAGGTTGTGTTAGGTTACGTTTGGTTATGTTACGATTAGTTAGGTTAGGAGGGGATGGCTTTGTCTATAGTGTTGTATTCTGCTATTAGGTGGATTTCTGCGCCCTACAGTGCTCTAATGTTTCCAGTTTGGCCCAGGTAAGGCCAGCAAGGGTGGTCTCGGAACGTTATGATGTGTCAGGCTACATTCGGTTAGGTTGGGTTTGGCTACGTTTGGTCGGGATTGCTTTAGCTTTTGTGCTATACACTGGTATTCGGTGGATTTCTGTGCTCTACTGCTCTCTGGTATGTCCTGCATGGCTCTGGGGTGGTCAGAAATAGTAGTCGCGCCACGTCATCGTAAGCTACGATACGGTCAGTTATGTTACGATTCCCTATGCTAGGAGAGGGTAACTATTCCTTTAGTGCGGTAGTCTGCTATTAGGGGGATATCCTGTGACATAGAGAGCCCTAATGCCTTCAGCTTGGGTCTGAGAAGGCCAGCAATGGTAGCCTCTGCACGTTAAATTGTATCAGGTTACGATCGGTTAGGCTGGGTCAGGCTACGTTTCGTCAGGATAGCTTTATCTATTGTTCTGTACACTGCTATTCGGTGGATTTCTGCACCCTACCGGGCACTAATATTTTCCGCTTGGCTCTGGCGAGGCCAGCAAGTGTGGTCTCGACAGGTTACGATGAGTCAGGCTACGCTCGGTTAGGTTGGTTTAGGCTATGTTTGGTAAAGGTAGGTTCAACTTTTGTGCTGTGCACTGCTATTCGGTGTGTTTCTGCGCTGTACTGCGCACCAGTATGTCTTGCTTGGCTCTGGGGAGGACAACAATAGCTGTGTCGGCACGTTGGGTCGAGCCAAGCTATGTTTGGTTATGTCCTGGTGGTTCGGGTTAGGCTTGGGTAGCTTTGACTTTTCTGATATGCACAGCGATTATGTGGACTTCGGCGTTCTACTCTCCACTAATGTGTCCTGCTTGGCTCTGGGGTGGCGAGCAATAGAGGTGGCAGCACGTTAGGTTTAGATCGGTTACGTTTCGTTATATTACGATTGGTTAGGTTAGGAGGGGATTGCTTTGTCTATTGTGCTGTATCCTGCTATTAGGTGGATTTCTGCGCCCTTCAGTGCTCTAATATTTTCAGCTTGGCTCTGGCAAGGCCAGCAAGGGTGGTCTCGGAACGTTATGATGTGTCAGGCTACATTCGGTTAGGCTGTGTTTGGCTACGTTTGGTCGGGATTGCTTTACCTTTGTGCTATACACTGGTATTCGGTGGATTTCTGTGCTCTACTGCTCTCTGGTATGTCCTGCATGGCTCTGGGGTGATCAGAAATAGTGGTCGCGCCACGTCATGGTAGGTTAGGATACATTCGGTTATGTTGCGATGCTCTAAGTTAGGGGAGGATAGCTATACCTCTAGTGCTATAGTCTGCTATTATGTGGTTCCCTGGTCCCAACGGTGCTCTAATATTTTCATCTTGGCCCTGACAAGGCCAGCAATAGTGGTCCCGGCACATTATGATCAGTCATGTTACGCTAGGATAGGCTGGGTCAGGCTAAGTTTGGTCAGGATAACTTTAACTTCTGTGCTTTACACTGCTATTCGGTGTATTTCTGCGCTCTACTGTGCTCTAATATGTCCTACTTGGCTCTGGTGAGGGCAGCTATAGCGGTCTCGGCACGTTAGTTTGATATGTGCTACGTTTGGTTATGTTCTGTTGGTTTGGGTTAGGTTCGGGTAGCTTTGAATTTCTGATATACACTGCGATTTTATGCATACCTTCGCTCCGCTCTCTACTAGTGAGTTCTGCTTGGCTCTGGGGCGGCCGGCAATAGTAGTCGCGGCACGTTAGTTTGAGTCAGGCTATGTTTGGTCATGAACTGTTTGATTGATTTCTGCCCCTTACTCTTCACTAATGTGTTCTGCTTGGCTCCGGTGAGGCTAGCATTGGTGGTCAAGGCACGTTAAGTTGAGCTATGTTACGTTTGGTCAAGTGACGTTTGGTTAGGTTAGGAGAGGATAGCTACAACCTTAGTGCTATATTCTGCTATTAGGTGGATTCCTGCACCCTACAGTGACCTAACGCTTTCAGCTTGGCCCTGTGAATGCCAGCAATAGCGGCCTCTGCACGTAACGCTGTGTCTGGCAACGTTCGGTTAGGATGCTCAGGATATGTTTTGTCACGATAATTTTAACTTTTGTGCTGTACACGGCTATTCGGTGGATTTTGGAGCTCCACTCTGCTCTAGTATGTCCTGCTTGACTCTGGGAAGGCCAATAATAAGGGTTGCTGCACGTTAGGTTGAGATAAATAACGTTTGGTTACGTTACGATTGGATAGGTTAGGAGGGGATTGCTTTGACCTAAGCGCTGTATTCCGCTATTAGGTACATTTATGCGCCCCACAATGCTCTAATATCTTCGGTTTGGCTCAGGCAGGGCCAGCATGGGTGACCTCGGAAGGCTATGATGAGTCAGACTGCGTTCTGTTAGGTTGGATGAGGCTAAGTTTCGTCAGTTTGGCTTTAGCTTATGTGCTGCACACTGCTGTTCGATGGGTTTCTGCGGTCTACTGTGCTCCAGTTCGACCTGCTTGGCTTTGGGGTGGGCGACAATAGCGGTCTCGGCATGATATGATGAGTCAGGTTACGTTCGGCTGGGCTGGAATAGGCTATGTTTGGCTATGATCTGTTGGTTTGGGTTAGGTTTGGGTAACTCTGACCTTTCCGATGTGCACTGCGTTTCCATGGATTTCTGCGTCCTACTATCCACTAGTGAGTTCTGCTTGGCTCTGGGGGGCCAGCAATAGAGGTCGCGTCTCGTTAGGTTGGGCTAGGTTACGTTTGGTTATGTTACGATTCTTTAGGTTAGGAGGGGGAAACTTCGTATTTAGTGCTGTATTCTGCTATTAGGCGGATTCCTGCGCCCTGCAGTGCTCTAATATTTCGAGATTGGCTCTGGCAAGGTCAGCAAGTGTGGCCTCGGCTCATTATTGTGAGTCATGCTACGTTCTATTAGGTTAGGTTAGGCAACGTTTGGTAAGGGTAGCTTCAACTTATGTGCTGTACACTGCTATTCCTTATTATTTGGATTTGTACGCTCTACTGTGCTCTAATATGTCCTGCTTGGCTCTGGGGAGTGCAGCAGTAGCGGTTTCGGCACGTTAGGTTGTGTCAGGCTATGTTTGGCTATGCTCCGTTGGTTTGTGTTAGGTTTGTGTAGCTTTGATTTTTCTGATATACACTGCGGTTATGTGGATATCTGCTTTCCACTTTCCACTAATGCGTTCCACTTGACTCTGTGTTGGCCAGCAAAGGTGGTTGCGGCACGTTAGGTTGTGTTATGATACGTTTGGGTACGTTACAATTTCTTAGGTTAGGCGGGGGTAGCTTCGTCTTTAGTGGTGTATTCATTAGGTGGATTCCTGCGCCCTTCAGTGCTCTAATATTTTGTGCTTGTCCCTGGCAAGGCCAGCAAGGACGGTCTCGGCACGCTATTGTGAATCATACTACGTTCGATTAGATTGGGTTAGGCTACGTTTGGTGAGGGTAGCTTTAACTTATGTGCTGTACACTGCCATTCGGTGGATTTCTGCGCTCTACTGTGCTGTAGTATGACCTGCTTGGCCTTGTGGAGAGAAGCAATAGCGGTCTCGGTACTTAAGGTCGATTTATGCTATGTTTGGTTATGTTCCGTCTGTGTTGGGAAGGTTAGGGTAACTCTCACTTTTCCGTCATGCACTGGGACTCTATGGATTTCTTCGTCGCACTCTCAACAAATGCGTTCTGCTTGGCTCTGGGGAGGCCAGCAATAGAGGTCGCGCCTCGTTAGGTTGGGCTAGGTTGCGTCTGGCCATGTTACGATTGGTTACGTTTGGAGGGGATAACTTCGCCTTTAGTGCGGTATTCTGCTATTAGGTGGATTTCTGCGCCCTACAGTGCTCTAGTGTGCCATGCTCGCCACTTCGTATGGCAGCAATAGAGGTCTCGTACGTTAGGTTGTGTCAGGCTCTGTTCGACTATGTCCGGTAGGTTTGGGTTAGGCCTGGGTAGCTTTGACTTTTCTGATATACGCAGCCATTATATGGATTTCTGCGTTCTACGCTCCACAAACGAGATCCGATTGACTCTGGCGAGGCCAGCTATAGTGGTCTCGGCACGTAAGGTTGAGTTGGGTTACACTTGGTTCTGTTACGGTTGGATAGGTTAGGAGATGATGGCTTTGACTTTAGTGCTATGGTCTGCTTTTATGTGGATTCCTGCTCCATACAGTGCTTTAGCATTTTCAGCTTGGCTCTGGGAGGCTTGAAATAGTGATCTCGGTACGTTATGTTGGTTGAGGTATCGCTCGGTTAGGTACGTTTAGGCTATATTTGGTCGGGATAGCTTAAACTTTTGTAATGACCACTGCTATTCGGTGTATTTCTGCGCTCTGCTTCGCTCTAGTATGGCCTGCCTGGTTCTTGGGAGACCAGTAATAGTGGTCTCTGCACGTCAGCGTAGATTAGGATACGTTCGGTTATGTCACGATTCTCTATGTTAGGAGAGGATAGCTATGCCTTTAGTGATAAAGTCTGCTAATAGGTGGATTTCTGCGCCCTACGGTGCTCTAATATTTTAAGCTTGGGTCGGGCAAGGCCAGGAATAGTGGCCTCGGCACGCTATGATGATTCAGGTTTCGTTCGTTTCGGTTGGGTCAGGCTATATTTGGTCAGCATATCGTCTACTTTTGTGCTCTCCACTACTATTCGGTGGATTTCAGCACTTGCTATGATGATTCAGGTTTCGTTCGTTTCGGTTGGGTCAGGCTATATTTGGTCAGCATATCGTCCCCTGCTGTGCCCTAGTATGTCCAGCTTGGCTCTGGGAAAGGCAACAGCAGCTGACTCGGCGCGTTAGGCTCAGATAATTTACGTTTTGCTACGCTACGATTGGTTAGGTCAGGGGAAAGCAGCTTTGACCTTAGTGCTATGGTCTGTTATTACGTGGACTTCTGCGCCCTGCAGTGCTCTAATGCTTTCAGATTGTCTCTGTGTAGGCCAGCAATAGTTGTCTCGGTTCGTGATGAGGAGTAAGGTTACGTTCTGTTAGGTTGGGTCGTGATAAGTTCGGCAAGTATAGCTTTAACTTTTGCGCTGTATACGGTTATTCTATGGATTTCTGCGCTCTGTTGTCCTCTATTATGTCCAGCTCGGCTCTTGGGAGGGAACAACAGCGGTCTCGGCACGTTGGGTTGAGATGGGTTACGTTTTGTTATGCTACGATTGGTTGGGTCAGGAGAGGATAGCCTTGACCTTAGTGGTATAGTTTGCTATTAGGTGGGCTCTTGCGCCCTACAGTGCTCTAATGCTTTCAGCTTGGCTCTGCTAAAGCTCGCTATAGTTGTCTTGGCACGTTACGTTTAGTCAGGTTACGTTCGGTTAGGTTGGATCAGGCTAAGTTTGGACAGGCTAGCTATAACTTTTTTCCTCAGCACTGCTATTCGTTTGATATCTGCGCTCTACTGTGCTCTAGTATGTCCTGCCTGGCTCTTGGGAGGGCGGTAATAGCGGTCTCGGCCCGTTATTTTGTGTTAGGCTATGTTTGGTTATGTCCCGTTGGCTTGCGTTAGGTTCATGTAGCTTTGACTTTTCTGATATGCATTGCGATTCTATGGATTTCTGCGTTGTACTCTCCACCAATGTATTCTGTTTGACTCTGTGGGGGCCAGCAATAGCGGT
>NW_016911720.1:0-1471 GCF_001483705.2 Eufriesea mexicana | reverse complement strand
AGTTATGTTACGTTTGTTTATATTACGTTTGGATACATTACGATTGGATAGGGATGACTTGTGTGCAATAAACTGCTGTTCCTTGGACGTGTGCGATCCACATATCTCCACTATACACTGCTCGAATCAGTGGAGGCCTGTAATGGTTGTCTCGACATGTTAGGTTGTGTTATGCTACGTTTGGTTAGGTTACGTTGGCCTGGGTTGGGTTTGAATAGCTTCGTCTTTCGTACTATACACTGTTATACAGCGGAATTCTGCGCTCTGCTATGCCCAACTATACCCTGCTAGAATCTGGGGAGGACAGCAGTAGTGGTCGCGTCACGTTAGCTAGTGTCATGCTAGGTTTGGCTATGTTACGATTTGCTAGACTAGGAAAGGTTGGCTTTGACTTTCGTGCTATACACTGCTGTTCGGTGGATTCCTGAGCTCTGCTGTACACTAATCTGTTCTGTTTTGTTCTGGGGAGGTCAGCAATAATGGTGTAGGCACGTTATGTTGCGTTAGCTTCGTTCGGTAATGTTAAGTTTGATCAGGTGAGGATATCATATCTGACTTTTGTGCTTCACACTGTAATCCGGTGGATTTCTGCGCTCCTCATTGCTCTACTATACCCTGCTCGACTATGGGAAGGCCAGCAATAGCGGTCGTGGCACTATAAGTTCAGCTGTTTCGTTTGTTTATGTTAGGTTAGTATAAGTTTGTCAAGAATGGCTTTGACTTTTGAGTTATACTCAAATTTCCTCTCTACTGTGCACTAATATGTTCTGCTGGGCTCTGGGGGCCAGCAATAGCGGTCTCGGCACGTTAGGTTGAGTTAGGCTACATTTGGCTAGGTTATGATAGTCTGGGTTAGGTCTGGATAGCTTTGACTTACGAGGTGTACACTGCTTTCAGGTGGGTTCCTGCGATCTACAGTGTTCCAGTATTTTCTGCTTGACCCTGTGGAGACCAGCAGTAGCGGTCTCGGCACCTTCGTTTGAGATGGATTACGTACGGCTACGTCAAGTTTGGTTGGGTTAGGATAGGATAGCTTCGACTTCTTTCTGTACACTGCTATTCAGTGGTTCCTGCGCTCTACTGTTATCCAATATTCCCTGCTTTGAACTGGGAATGCTTGAAATAGTGTCTGCGGCGTGTTAGGTTGTGTCAGGTTATGCTCGGTTAGCTTAGGTTTGTTTGCGTTGGGTTAGGATATCACTGAATTTCGTTCAATACGCTTTCGCTCTATGGAACTCTGCACTCTACTCTCCTCCAATATGCCATGATTGGCGGTGGGGAGGCCAGCAATTGCGGGCTAGGTACGTTAGGTTGGGATTGGTTACGTTTTACTGGGTTAGGATTGGTCAGATTAGGCTAGGGTACCACCTACCCTTTGTTATACACTACAGTTCGGGAGATTTCATCGCTGCACAATGCTCTGCTATACTCCGCCTATCTCTCGCGCGGCCAGCAATAGCGGTCGTGGCCC
>NW_016911719.1:0-1108 GCF_001483705.2 Eufriesea mexicana | reverse complement strand
TGGAAAATCCAATTTTACTGACATTTTAGACCAATATCGCTGTGAGCCACCTTTCATGCGTAAATAAGGAGGAATAATTCTATTGGAGTTCAACAACCATAGCAACGCTATAGAATCATGCTGGAAGTTCAATTTTATTGACATTTTCGACTAATATCGTGGTGAGCTAACTTTCTTGCATATATAAGGGGGAAACGTGCAATTCGCGTGGTATAGCCGTCGCAATGCTAGAGAATCTGGCTGGGAAGTTCAATTTTTTTAACATTTTCGACTAATATCGTGGTGAGCTAACTTTCTTGCATATATAAGGGGGAAACGTGCAATTCGCGTGGTATAGCCGTCGCAATGCTAGAGAATCTGGCTGGGAAGTTCAATTTTTTTAACATTTTCGACTAATATCGTGGTGAGCTAACTTTCTTGCATATATAAGGGGGAAACGTGCAATTCGCGTGGTATAGCCGTCGCAATGCTAGAGAATCTGGCTGGGAAGTTCAATTTTTTTAACATTTTCGACTAATATCGTGGTGAGCTAACTTTCTTGCATATATAAGGGGGAAACGTGCAATTCGCGTGGTATAGCCGTCGCAATGCTAGAGAATCTGGCTGGGAAGTTCAATTTTTTTAACATTTTCGACTAATATCGTGGTGAGCTAACTTTCTTGCATATATAAGGGGGAAACGTGCAATTCGCGTGGTATAGCCGTCGCAATGCTAGAGAATCTGGCTGGGAAGTTCAATTTTTTTAACATTTTCGACTAATATCGTGGTGAGCTAACTTTCTTGCATATATAAGGGGGAAACGTGCAATTCGCGTGGTATAGCCGTCGCAATGCTAGAGAATCTGGCTGGGAAGTTCAATTTTTTTAACATTTTCGACTAATATCGTGGTGAGCTAACTTTCTTGCATATATAAGGGGGAAACGTGCAATTCGCGTGGTATAGCCGTCGCAATGCTAGAGAATCTGGCTGGGAAGTTCAATTTTTTTAACATTTTCGACTAATATCGTGGTGAGCTAACTTTCTTGCATATATAAGGGGGAAACGTGCAATTCGCGTGGTATAGCCGTCGCAATGCTAGAGAATCTGGCTGGGAAGTTCAATTTTTTTA
>NW_016911718.1:0-883 GCF_001483705.2 Eufriesea mexicana | reverse complement strand
TTGTGAGCTAACTTTCGTGTATAAATAAGGAGGAAAGATACTATTGCCGTGCTATAGCCATTTGAATGCTTTTGAATCTGCCTCGAAAATGCAACCTTATTGACATTTTCTGCTAATATCGTGGTGAGCTGACATCCTTGCATAAATATAGAGGAAAGATTCTATCGGCGCGCTATACCCATTACGATGCTATAGAATCTGCCTCGAAAATTCAATTTTATTGATATTTTCGACTAATATCGTGGTGAGCTCACATCCTTGCATATATAAGCAGGAAGGATTCCATTGGCACGCTATACCCATTACAGTGCTGTAGAATCTGCCTCGAAAATGCATTTTTATTGACATTTTCGACTAATATCGTTGTGAGGTACCTTTCTTGTATAAATACGGAGGAAAGATTCCTTTGGCCAGCTATGGCCATTGCAATTCTATTGTATCCGAATGGAATATACAGTTTTATTGATATTTTCGGCTAATATCGTGGTGAGCTGACATCCTTGCATAAATAAAGAGGAAAGTTTCTATTGGCACGCTATACCCATTACAATGCTATACAATCTGCCTCGAAAATACAATTTTATTGATATTTTCGACTGATATGGTGGTGAGGTGACTTTCTTGCATAAATAAGGAGGAAAGATTCTATTAAATAAGGAGGAAAGATTCTATTGGCCAGCCATAGCCATTGCAATTCTATATTATCTGGAAGGAAAATTCAATTTTATTGTCATTTTCGACTTATATTGTGGTGTGCTGACATCCATGCATAAATAAGGAGGAAAGATTCTATTGGCACGAAGTGGCCATTGCAGTGCTTTAGAATCATGCTCGAAAACTCAATTTTATTAACGATTTCGACTAATATCGTAGTGTGGTAACC
>NW_016911717.1:0-650 GCF_001483705.2 Eufriesea mexicana | reverse complement strand
TTCTGACTGGTTTCGGACCATTACTACAGGACACAACAGAGCCAATCAGGAGATATTAGAGTGTAGTAGGGCGCAGAAATTCACCGAATAGCATTGAAAGGCACAGAAGTCACAGCTGTTCTGTCCTAACATAGCCAAACTTGTCATATGCATACGTAACATAAGCAAACGTACCTAACGCGCCGATACCACCATTGCTGGCCTCCCCGGAGCCAAGCAGAAAATAGTAGAGTGCTGTAGAGCGCAGATATCGGTGTATAGCGGTGTATAGTACAGATGTATATACTACCCTATCCCAACCTCAATAATCGTAACATAACCAAACGTGGCGTAGCTCAACTTAACGCGCCAAAACCGCTATTGCTGGCCTCCCCAGAGCCAAGCAGAATATACTAGAGCGCAGTAGAGCGCAGGAATCCGTCGCATTGCTGTGTACAGCGCAAAAGTCAAACATACACTGACAGAAACATACCATGCGTCACCTATCCAAACGTAGTGTATCTATACATAACGCGACGAGAACAATAGTGCTGGCATCTCCAGAGACAGGCAGAGCACATTAGAGCACATTAGAGCGCAGGTAACTGCCGAATAGCAGTGAATAGCACAGAGATGAATGCAGCCAATAATAACCAAGCCAAACGTAACAC
>NW_016911716.1:470229-472071 GCF_001483705.2 Eufriesea mexicana | reverse complement strand
TTCCAATATATTTTTCGATATAAATTTATCCCTGATTAATTAGTTATTAATTATTATTCTACACCGTGTTTGAATTGTTGTCGATGACGCCATTGGTTTTTCATTAATTACTATTCTCTATGCAATTAATTTGTGAAACTTTGTGCACTCATTAGAAAGACAATATTCTTGCGAATCTTCTCATATGACTTTTGAGCACATATTACTCCTAGTTTCGTTTAGTATTAAATATTTCTACGGAAGATCGTAATGGTCGCCGTTACGAAATCGTAGACGCCATAAATAAAAAATTAATAACTAACAATTTAGAGTTTAATTCTTAACGAAAATTATATAGGAATGTAGCCTGAAGTTGCAGCTTTGCAATGCAATTTTAAAAGTTAAGAAATTGTTTACGGAAATTGAGTTATTAATAATTTTTCACTGTCGGAGAAATTCTGTCCTTTTCTATATTCTGTCTGTCCTTGTCTACCACGTGGCCAGCACTTCGACGACCTCCTTGCCTATTCTATGTTCCTATTACTTTCTTGATTTTTGAGCCCAAATCATAGATGGCGCTGATCGCAGGCGGTAAAATTTGTATTCGCACTGGATACTAGAAATCAATTGGACAGTAGAAAATTAATAAATTGCAAAGCTTTTGTAATTAATTCATGATCATTTATAGCTGCAGAGCAAAGTTGGAATTATAGGCAAAATTCTTATACGATGTTTAATTTAATAATTAATACTTTCATGAGCAATAGGTTTTGTATTTCCTGTAGTAAATATGATTGCTATGGAAAAGTATTTTCTTGCGTAGTATACTTATTATTTTTTAATAAATATATACTAGCTTCAGAAAGCGTAAAAAATAATTTTTTTTATTAAGAAATTTTAATTACAATTGATTATTTACAATGCAAAATAAATACAAAATAAAAAATGTATTGAAAAAACTATCAAACCTATGGGACCGGAAACGAACGCCGGTCCTCCACTATAGCAATTCTCGATCGTCGCCGTTACGATACAACTTAATTTGAAACACATTAGAAAGAAATTTATGATTAATAAACTAATAAAACTTTAATCGCAAATATCTCGAAAACTATTGAGTAGTTGCGGCTGTAATGATATATTTTCTTAAAATGCATGACGATATCTATAAAGCTGCAAAGATTCAACTAAATCGAAGGACTTGCACTCTCCTTGTTTGCTTAATTCCTCTTCAATTAAATATCATTTAAACAGATATTGCCGACTCTCTATTTTCAAATTCGAAAGGGAACATTCAAAATTTACAAGAGATAGGAAATATCTTAAACTTCGTGCGTAGCTCTTAGCTTGATATCGTTATCTAAGAATTATTATTTAGAAAACGATACCAATTACCAGGTCTCACCACGTGGAGGTGGCTACGCATCGAGACCCGACATGCGCCCTAGTGGCGCACCCTGCTGGCGCTACCTGTATCAAAGGCACCCTAATCTAACTTGGAGCGAAAGAAGTTAAAGAGAATCTACTGACACTTTATTAAATTTCGTGTCTTACAAAAGGGGTTTCGGTTCGGTATACGGAAACTCTACTGTCGCAACGCTAAGATATTTTCAAGTTCCCATAAAAATAGGGAATGAAATATCAAACACGCGAGCAAATAGCAAATCGCGACGCGCCCGAACGAGTTCGCGATTATTCGAAAGACCGACTAGCCTAGGCGATGTACTCCCGTGTACAGAGATAACTTCATACCTCGGCACCCTCCCGATCGGGCCTAGCTCAATTCCAGTCACTGTCGCACTCGCCAAGACTTACACGTGGACCAAGGATAGTCCCTGAACCAATGAAACTTCTAGTGTCAAC
>NW_016911716.1:369802-466448 GCF_001483705.2 Eufriesea mexicana | reverse complement strand
GTAGCTGAAAGGAAAGGGATTAGTACAAGGAAACCATCAAGGCTAATAACCAAATGGAACGACCAAGCCAACGACGAGACCTGAACAACATAGCTACGAGACAGAAACATTCCAACGGTGAGATATAAACATACCAACGAGGAAGCGCTCGAGTATTATACGAAATACTCGAACGCTCTACCGAAAACAAACCGAACGGAAGTCGTAAAATTTGCGAACGGAAAGATTTAGCCAACGATGAGACATAAGTAAACCAACGAAGAAGCATTCGAATATTGTACGAAATACTCGAATGCTGAAACAAAGACAAATAGAATGAAAGAAATAAAATCTGGAAGAAAAATAATTAAAACCTGAAACAAAAAATAATTAGAACCTGAAAGAAGAAGTTATTATTAAATTATTTAAGAGAGTGGACAATGGCCACTGAATGGCCATTGATCTAGCCAACGATGATATATAATATAAATAAACCAACGACGAAGCATTCGACTATTGCACGAAATACTCGAATGCACAAACAATGAAACCTGGAGTAAAAGAAATAGAATCTGAAAGAAGAAAGAGAATTAAAACCTGAAACAAAAAGAAAGAATATTAACGCGGACCTCCCGAAGTCGAAGCGAGAACTGGCTCGAGCCTGCACGCGGGGTCCCTTATATAGCGGCGGCCGGCCGAAGATCGGCGAAAATTTCCGAACCTTACCGATTCCTCTAAAATTTACTTTTTCGCTGTAATAACTAATAATTTATTAACTTTTTTAACTTTCATGGTTAATATACGTTACAATCTATTTGTTAACAAGAATTTTAATTTGCTATTGACAATAAATTTATTAATTTATTAGCTTTTTTAAGTTACGAATACATTTTAATACAAATACTTTGTTTCTTTAAATAGTAGCGAATAATTTATTAACTTTTTTTACTTTTATCGTTAATATACGTTGCAAAATATTTGTTATTAACAATAAATGTAGCAATTTATTAACTTTTTGGTAATTATAGCCACATTTTCACGCAAATACGTTGTATATACTAGTAGTAGCCTATAATCTAGTGATTTTTCCACTTGTATTATAAATTTACGTTGTGACCAATTTGTTATTAGAAATAAGTGTAATAATTTTTACACTTTTGCAAATTATAGGTGTATTTAAACAGTAGTATGATATTGCTCAAGCAATAACCAATGAACTAATTCTCTTCTTGTATTAAAAATTTACGTTATGAACAATTTGTTATTAATAAGAAATTGGATTATTTATACATTTTTATGAACTATAACTGTATTTGAATGTCGTCAATGTCATGAATTCCGTCCACTTCACTCTCGCAGCCTCAAAAATCGTCAAATGTTGAACTGAAACATCGAAAATTTATAAAAGACAGGAAATATCTTAAACTTTGTGCGTAGCTCTTAGCTTGATATCGTTTGCCAAAGATTTCTCTTTGGAAAACGATACCAATTACCAGGTCTCACCACGTGGAGGTGGCTACGCATCGAGACCCGGACATGCGTCCTAGTGACGCAACCTACTGGTGCTACCTGTATCAAAGGTAGCCTAGTCTAACTTGGAGCGAATTAATTTAAAGTGACTCTGCTGACACTTTATTTAATTTCGTGTCATACAAATGGGAGTTTGCGATTATTCGAAAGGCCGACTAGCCTACGAGACGTACTCGCGTGTACAAGACACCTTCATGCCTCGGCACCCTCCCGACCGAACCTAGCCCACCCAGCCACCACAGACCCTGCCATGACTTACTCGCGAACGAGAGCGATCGACGAACCAGCGAAACACCCAAAATCAAGCCGAGGGTCCCTAGCGGGGCCCTGTAGCCGGTCACGCAGGCCCCTGCCACATGGGGGAGAAATTTATCATCCCATGGGGTCTGACCGTAGGCCCATATGCTATGTCCGGCTACAGGACCCATACCCCGGTCGTGCACGCGCTGGTGCCCAGGACGACTAAGGCCGACAGACCCTCGAATTGACCCAGGTGAGTGTCAGCCCACCGGCCACCCTAGAACCGATGCGTGACAAGGGTGGCAGTGGCGAGGGTGAGTGTCGGAACGAGTCGTTTGGATGGCTTACGAAACATGGAGTTATCGAGCACACGAGAGTACGTCACGTAGGCTAGTCGGTACTTAGGAACGATCGCGATTATATGAAATGTATATATTCGCTCCAAGTTAGGTAGCTTACCTTTGTACAGGTAACGCTCACATGAGACTTAGTCTAGGAATCTATCTTATAGTTACTTATAACTACTTATGTCTAAGCGTACGCATCCCGCGTTGTTTATTGATGTGATCCAAATGAAGTCTTGAGGAAACTCGAGAAATCTGAAAGCTAAAACAGAATATATTATTGTTAATATAAATCTGAAAAGAATTATAAGAAATATTCGAATTCTCAAGTAAAGATAAATAGAAACTGAAGAATAAAATCCGAAAAAAAAGAAAAATAATTAAATCCTGAAAATAAGAAAAATTAAAATCTGGAAAAATAAAAATATTATTAAGATCCCAACGATAAAACATGAACAGCCCATCGATGAGATTTATTTACCTTCATAAACTCGAGATACTCTCACCTAACTCATAAAACAACAACAAACCTCCTAACATTCTCACTTTCTATGTAATACTTCATTTCATACGAAAATCGTGGCTTCCTAGAAAACCTCACATTTCTCGATAACTATATACGATATAGCAATTTCAATTACGGATTCCTGTTCAGAAAAGTATGCTCTACCTGAATCACCGTATGCACATTATAGATTATAAACAGAAAAAGTTAAAATTTGTTGGACAATATTATCCTAACCCAGAATTCCTCGTGGCCTCGTCTCGGTACATACTCCGAATTAAAAATTTCTCATTTCTATCCCATCCCGAACAATAACCAGAAGAACTCCACCACCTATCAGCCTCACCATCGTCTCCTCGTCTTCTCCTCTAAACTCTGTTCCTTTTCCTACTACCTCGAGACGACGGTGGTGATAAAACGCAGAATGCACGGACCCGCGGCATAACCGTGGACGTAAATTCTTAAAGCGCGTCGAAATCGAATATCGCCGGGCGAATCACACCGATACATGGATCGATCGATCGATCAGCGATGCGTCGTGAATTTCTCTGTCCGAGTGTGCTTGATAAAACGCACGATCCACGGCGAAAGAACAAACCGAAGCCATTTCGTTGCCCGGGATATGCTGCAGGCCCAGCCGAATGGCCGCGCGGTTGTGTACCCCGTCGGTAATACATAATAAGATACGAACGGAGGGCATGCGGCATAATCATATATCATGGGTTAGCGCGGCGGAGTATTCCTCCGGTTCTAGACGAGCCGCACACCAACATGGCGGATGCAATCACCGTCTCTGCCAACCGCTGCCATCGGCCAGGCACGCGGCGGGTTACAGAGGCAGGGAATAGGGAAGAGAGTTAAATATTTGAAAATGTATTATAGTCGTTTGCACGGTTGTTGGTTGGGTGGTGAAGAATTATTATTGAGGGGCACGCGTGGGTACTGTAGGCTGTGAGAATTTTTCTTCGTTTTCTTCAGAATATTGTTTTCGTTCTCTTTGAGAATTAATTTACATTTGGTGGACCTTTCGTTGATTTGACGGGATGTATAATATATTTCTTGGTGAACTACGGATATTTAGGAATTAGGTTGTTATTGTAATTTGTGAGAATTGTTAGTTTGGATAGCACGTATGGGTAATGTTGATTGTGGGAATTTTTCAGAATAGTTTTATTCTCTTTGAGAATTAATTAAAATTTTGTGGACTTTTTGTTTATTTGAGGGGATGTATAATATATTTTTTGGTGGAACACAGAAGGTAGGAAGTGGGTAGTTATTCTAATTTGTGAGAATTGTTAGTTTGGATAGCACGTATGGGTAATGTTGATTGTGGGAATTTTTCAGAATAGTTTTATTCTCTTTGAGAATTAATTAAAATTTTGTGGACTTTTTGTTTATTTGAGGGGATGTATAATATATTTTTTGGTGGAATACAGAAGGTAGGAAGTGGGTAGTTATTTTAATTTGTGAGGATTATTGGTTTGGATAGCACGAATGGGTACTGTTGTTTATGGTAAGATGTCAGAATATTTTGTGTGTTGCTTTTATTCTCTTTGTGAATTAATTAGAATTTTTTGTTAATTTGAGGGGATGTATAATATATCTTTCGGTGGACCACAGAAATTTAGGAATTGGGTTGTTATTTTAATTTGTGAGAATTGTTAGATTGGGTGGCACATATGGGTACTGTTGTTTGTGGGAAGTTTTCCGAATACTTTGAGTGTGTTGCTTTTATTCTCTTTGTAAATTAATTAAAATTTGGTGGATTTTGTGTTGATTTGAGGGGATGTATAATATATCTTTTGGTATGGAACGAGAATTTAGGAATTAGGTAGTTATTGATGCATAAGGATTGTTGGTTTGATTATCACTTGTGGATAATGTTGGTTGTGAGAATTTTTGACAGTATTGCTTTTATTCTGTTCGTAAATTAATTCAAATTTTATGGACTTTTTGTTGCTTCGAGGAGATAATATATTTTTTGATGGACCACAGAAGTTTGGGAATTAGATACATACTAATATGTGAAGATTATTGATTCACATCACATTATGAAAGGATCATTTGAATAGAAATTATGGGATCTACTACCAGTTTACAATTACTACAACAAATACATATTGACATCTCGTTTCTTTTATAATTATAGAAATTTTGATGAACAGATACAACAATCTTATCATACGCAACTTTGAATTCTTGCATATTTCAGGATCACATCATTCACAAGTATCCCTTGAGTTACCTAAATGTGGCTGAATGATACTACAAAATTTAACTGCAATAAAAATTAAAGGGTTTCTCTCCCTGAGAACCAACCCTGTTGTTAATGACTACATAATCGATGCGATACTAAGCCTAATAAATATAGAAACAGCTCCAACTTCTCGTAAAACGATTAATATACAAAATTCTCAAATAATTATCTTATTCCTCAATTTTTGCGTGTAAATGCATACGATATGACCAATAATCAATACAGTCTTATTAAAGTATATAAATTACTGTTACCATCGCGAAAGGAATTTATTTCCTTAATTACAAAAGATTCCTCATCAATTCAAAGAAAGTAATCGGAGACTTCCGGGGCAGCAAAGTAATCTGAGTGAAAAGACACAGAAACGGTCGTTCCCAGAGGAAATTTCCTTTGTTTAGTCGCGGCAGCCAATGTGTTAAAGGTTTTGAGAAGTCGTAGACTACTAACGCTTTCTTTTCCTTCCACTTTTCTCGTTCTCCTTCGTCGGGAATCGCTTAAACTGCTGCGGTGTGTGCACACGCGTGGATCGACATCGATGTTCGCTACAGGCACATGTACACATGTGTGTGTGCGTTACCTGGGATTTCAGACCAGTTTCCCCAACTTTTTGAACAAGAATGGAGGGTTGCCGGGTGCACACCAGCGGTGGGTAAATGGTTTGGTCAATGAATAAATAGTGGAACCTGAGGAAAAGTTGACGCAAGGAAATATTTTTTCTCTGTGCAATGCAAGCTGCAGGAAATTGTGTCGAGGTTAGATGCTGAATCGATCGTAATTGTACGGAACTATATGGAATCGGTTTTTAAAACTGGCTGCGAAGTTTTGAAAGACACGTGGATCGTGAAAGGATGGAAAAAGTTAATAGATTTCTCGCGTCAGCGGTTCTTACGCACAGCGATCGTTTTAATTGACACGGGGTGGAAAGATCTTTCGAAGTCAAAGGGAATTTATTTTAAAAGTAATGACAAATATCGTTTCTCCTCTACTGCGTGTGATAGGTTTAACTAGCGTGTTCGTTCGAGTATATTTTCGGTAGACAATTTTCTATTTCAATATCGAAATAATAGATAACCTATTTTAGATATTGAAAATATTTTTGGAGATAAAAAGAAATTCCAATTAGTGCATATTTCACTTATTTTTAAATTATCGAAACATAGCAATATTGGGTTTAAATATTGATAGTATTTGTTAGAACAGAGAGAAATTATAATTCCAGAGGTTTGAAGTTATTGAAATATATTTTGTTGCAAATATTGACGATATTTGTTCGAATTAAAGGTAACCATTGCTAAAGCATACTTAATATTCTTTACTTTAGGATTATTGAAATGTATTTTATTTTAAACATGGATAATATTTGTGCAATTGGAATAAGTTGCAGTTTAAACATACTTAATAATGTATTTTGTTTCAAATATTGACAATATTTATTGATCATAAAATAAATTAAACTTAACATGAGTATTTGGAAAAGAGATCACAGATCATAGGTAGCATGAAGCATATATTTATTATACACCCTCACGGTTAAATGATTTAAAATGTATGACATAAATAATTAAAAATTTCTTAATAAAATTTAACTCCGTCAGATTGAACTCTTGTTATTTTTAATATACACCCACGTGATTAAATAATTTAAAACGTACCACAGAAATAAAAATTTCCTAGTAAAATCTAACTCCATGAGATTAAACTTCTGTTATTATTAATATACATGCACATTGATAATAAAATAAATTATACTTGGAATCAACAATTAGAAAAGAGATCAGAGCTCATACGAAGCATAAAACATATATTTATTATACACCCACATTGTTAAATAATTTAAAATGTATGACATAAATATTTAAAAGTTTTCTAATAACATATAACCCTATCAGATTGAACTCTTCTTCTTATTATTATACACCCACGTGGCGAAATAATTTGAAACGTACCACAGATATAAAAATTTCTTAATATCATCTAACTCTATTAGATTGAATTACTGTTACTATTAATATATACCCACGTGGCTAAATAATTTCAAACGTAGCACAGAAATAAAAATTTCCTAATAACATCCAACACCATCAGATTGAACTCTTGTTATTATTAACTTGAAGACTGTTCGAGAAATTTTTATCGATCTGCAGATACAATAACAGTACACTCGCGAAGGAAATTCGTGGTATCGAAGAAAAATAGTATGTACATTCGAAGCACGAGCATTCGCGATTTCTTTAAAGCTCGAGCTTTATATACTCTGCAAAAATTGATACGACGCATTACACTATGAAACGCTTTATCGACGTAGTAAAATATATTACGAGGAAGGATCGTTCGTGCTTAGTTAGCAGAAATTTTTTTACCCCCTAGTCAATAACTCACTGACTTAGAATAATTTAGGTCAGCAGCTTAAAACAGAAAAGGTCGCTATCATTTGCAACCGGTCTATCTTAAGAATCAAGGAGAAAATTGTGAAATTTATGCGCCTGTGCCTCGTACACAGTTGGGATCGGCGAAAGAAAGAAATTCGTCAGCCATTCTCACGCGATACACAAATACTGGAAACTTGGTCTTTATTACCATAAGGAAATATAATTAGAAATGCCGACTGAAACAGTCCTCCTTGCCTATCGTTCTATATATTTCTCATTTAAAATGGAACAATGCCGATGCAAATTCCCGAAGAAACAACTTGTACTCGGATTAATATGAATCATGATACTATTCCACGATAGATACTCTCGCAATAGATCTCTGCTTCAACGTTGCTAACTGGAAATGAGTTTCTCGAAACGTCGAAACCTTGAAACTCCTTCGAACTGAAGAAAGTCTTCGAAACTTCGAGTTTCCAGAATTCCAAACATTGCACATTTTCCTCATTTCCTTTTTGCGTCAGAATATATATCATACACCCCAAAGGAAAAGAAGGACATAGATGCAATTTCGATTCATATCAAATTTTAATTCACACGCTCTTGTATTTTTATTTGACAACCTAAGAGACTTCTTGGTATCTCTATCACCACTCCTGGTTAAATAATTCGGTATTATATGGTTTAAAGATTATTGCAAGGAACCAACGATATACTTGAAAATCACTGCAATAATGCTAATAAAAATTCGCGAAAATGCTACAGCCTATACTACACTTAACATCATCCCTAATATCACATTAACTTTTGCCCTGTTTGAACATAACTACCCTAAGAACGCCATTTTCTCCGACGATATTTAGAATAAACTCTGCCTACGCCTGGTGAGAAAAATCATCACAGGATTTAAGAAGTGGAACTAGAAAATAGGTAGCAACTCGATCTCAATCTCTATAAGGAGGGAATATTTAGAAATTGTTTTGAAATGCAGTGACACTAACTCAGATTAACGAGGAAGCTACAATTTACACCCAACTTGACATCATCCCCAAAACCACCCGATTTCACCCCATTCAAACATAACGAATTACCCCTCAGAAAGCGATTTCTCCACCGATCCGAATATTGTCGAGCTTTAGAGTAAAATCTGTCACACATTTGGCAAGAAAAATCGTCACAGGATGCAGGAAATAGAACTGGAAAATCGACAGCAACTCCATCTCAATTTCCACGAGCAAAAGACAATTAGAAATTGTTTTGAAATGCAATAACACTGACACAGATTAACAAGGATGCTTCATTTTACAGCCAACTTGACAACATCCCAAAAATCACCCAATCTCACCTCATTTGAACACAGTTGACCACCCCAAGAACAGGATTTTCCCACCAATCTGAATATTGTCGATATTTAAAGTAAAATCTGTCCCACATTTGGCAATAAAAATCGTCACAGGGTGCAAGAAACAGGGCCATAAAATAGATAGCTGTTCGATCTTAATCTTCACAAAGAAGAAACAATTAAATATACAGTATTTCTCGTTTAAAATACTATAATACTGACAGATTGACAAAGGAGCTGCAATTTACACGACATCGTGCCCACCATCATCCGATCTCAGCCCAAGAACGCGATTTTCCCCACCGATCCGAACGTTATCCGTGGTCGGAGTGAAATCTGTGACAGACCCCGCAGGAAGGATCGTCAGAGGGTGCAGGAGGTAGAGGCAGAAAGTATGTGGTCGCACGGCATCGCGAGGAAAGTAACCCCGTGTCTCGTAAATTCCTTACGATAGCATTTCCGTGACTTATTACCGCGGCAGGCGAGAAACGTCGGTGGTGCCGCGGCGACTAATGGCGCCATGTGGTTGGAAAATAAGAAGATATAAGTAAGAAAAGGTACAAGCAAGCAAGGCTGCCGCAGGGGCGGCTGCAGCCGACCGTAATGTCGGACGACAACGGAAGAAGCGGCCTCCCTTCGTCATGTGAAAGTCCGAAACGACCTTACGCCATTAAATGTACTTATATAAGATAGTAGCCCGTGGCCAGCCAGCCGCGTATCAATCACGATAATAGGACAATAAATATCTGACCGACAGCCGGCTGGCCAGCTGAGATCAAAAGTGCAGCAGCTTGCAATTTCTGCCCGACTTCCTGCCCGATGCCCACTAACTCAACCTTCGCATCCGCAATATGTAATCGGTTCTCTATCGGCCTAAGCCTCGCATTAAAGTGCCATGCCGAACCCTGCTATTTCCACCACCGAGTATGCTACACTTGGTCCAACGTTCCATGGTTCTAGAGAAGGCTCTGTTTCGGACTCTAGCTCTTGATTTTGTCCATTTTTACGTTATTTCGTGAGCCAGAGAGGTTTTGGTCTTTGACCTGTAGGAGGTGTGCTTCGAGGAACCGAAAGGATCGTTGTTGACGACTCTCGGCCGAAATTGACGTGTGGAGAATAAACTTTTTGAGACAAGCGACCTTTTATTAATCTTTCCTAAGAGTCTTCAACGAACTGCCTCGAAACACGCGTTTTCATAACGATCGAGAGACATCGCAGGCTAAAGCTGCCGCTATCCTACTATAGGCAACCCTTTGAGACCGATTGTCAGCGGTTTCCTTACAGATCTGCGTGTTTGGTGGATAGTATATGAGATGGAGTATCGTGTTAGGTTAGGGGAGGTTAAAACTGTTCTGTCAGTTCAGAAGATGTTTCTTACATCAACGAGATGAGATTCTCCATGTTTGGATGTTCATAGACTGCTCACAGTAAGCGAAAATTTTTCGCCAAAATTGTAAGATGTAGTTGTCCGTTGTAGAAAGTTAGTGCATAAATATTGTGTAAATAGTGTATGGAAATTAGTGTACGAATGTTTGCATAGATGTATATGAGATTTTATTAATTACACTTTCCTGAACATTAATACAGAATTCTAATTATTAATCCTAATATTACATTATTTACATTAATATGTAAATAAATATTACATTCTTACATAAATATTACATTATTTACGTTATGAATCCAAATATTATATTATTTTTGTTCTATTAAGTGAAACAATATTATTTTAATCGATCCCTTGCCCTAGGATCCTACATATATTAACCTTTCGATGCTACAAAAGGATGTTCCAAGTAATAAGGGAATTAAATCAAACGTTACCTAGCTAAGATTTAAAACAACAAATCAAGAATTCCTTGTTTCCTTTTTGTGTTCCTTGTTGAGAAACCAACAAGGTTCTTATCCTCGTTGAATAACCAATGTTCTGTTGGCTCTTAGTCTCTGAAAGGATCTAGCTGATAAAGACAGGCTAACGTCAGAGTTCAAAACATCTTACTCATTCCTACCTTGACTGAGGTCCAATGGTCATTTTCACCCCACCAAGAGGTAAGAATATATAAGCACCTCCGAAAACTGTACGAAGGTATCTCTTATTCCTCTGCACCTATTCATAGTTATTGTATTTTCCAACATAGTCTCGTTGCAGAACTCGTATCGTATATAGAAACGTTACGAAATATACCAAAAGATTAATCGGTCTATAACGTTCTCAATCCGGGTTCCAACAGGAGCATTCGATCGAATATAGCACACGTTACAGACGGAATCAGGTGATCGTTACTTTGACACTTTATATATCCTTTGGAAAACGTAATTATTCCGCTGTCAACGTTCGGCTCTTACCCTAGAACGAGTTGAGCCAAGTGGAGGAAATCTCTCGTTGATCGAAGGCGGTAAACCTCGCGGGACAGCAAGCATAAATATGACACACCTCCAGAGGTGGGCATGAGCCGCGCGCGCATTAACTGTGCAAAACTACGGCGTATAAACTTCCTTTTCCCCTTGTATAAACTATAAAAGAACGGGCTCTGGGCCGGTGGACGACCTCGCAACCCGGACTAACTATTAAAAGTTGCAAATTGCTGCAGACACACTGCGGGCCCGACGTTAGCGTAGCCGGTCGTCTTGGGCACTCCTACGTCCTATCCTAACTTACTTACCCCGCCAGACTTACTTCCTTACTTACATAGTCACTCGCTTACTTACTTATTCCTGCCCCTGGTATTCCTTATCCTCGCCTCTTTCTGCACCGCAGTTTCCTCGCGTAACATTACTTGTTCATGTTCTTTCCTCGCATCTGCTGCAACTAGTCTGCCGGAACTCCCGAAAGGTGTAGCGAGCAGGTATACTAAAGTTTGGATAACGAAACAACTCTCTGCCCCGGCGTCCGTGTTATTTTTCGCATTTATTAAGGGCGAGAAGTTTCGAAACGGGCCACTCGCCTGAACAGCTGGCCAGGTCGCCGCGCGATTACGAGCGGCGCTGTTTCGCTTGCGCGCGCGCGCGCGTTGTCCGCGCGTTCATCCGATTATCGACTTATAATTTTCGACAGACAGCGAAATGAAATATTCATCCGACGGTATCGGCGGGAACCGGTATAAATGTTATATCGCAGTTCGGCCGCGTTTATCTTTATGTCGATAATATTTATATACAAGCGGGAAAATTGCGCGGCATCCACGCCGACCCGATGGCTTTCCCTCGGCCATTCGTTTCCCAAATGCTCCTCGACGGGTTTAACCGCGTTAACGTCGTATTTCGTTTTGTCATTGCCACACGGCGGACGCTGACGGACCAGATTTATACAGCTGTCGCGATTTCTCGTCACCTTGACGGAGGTACGAAGAGTTAACGCGTTCCGTGTCACGCGGCTCGGGTTCTGCGCTTTCAGCTCGGGTCGTTGCGGTATTTTTCTTCCTTCGATTTTATTCTTTCGCGCGTAGGATTTTAAAAAGAATTCATCTTCTCCGGGATATGATTCTTTACTTAAATGTATAATTGCTAGTAATGTGTAATTAAGAGAAATTTTACGTATGAAAAATTTTTGATGGTGACGTTGTTAACGAGTGCTCGTTATTTTTAGAAATCACTATAATTTTTCTTAATAGATATTAACCCTTTGCACTCGAGAGGTGATCTTCAGTCACCATTTCATAAAATTTGGAAGATCGATATTAATTAATGTATCAAATTTAATGTAACATAACAGTGTGCGAGATATCGAAATCAAATAATTATACAATTCTATTATTATACTATTCTTTAGTTACTGCTCAAATAAGTATCGTCAGTTTTTTAGTAGAGAATCTTTGAATTTCTACTCTTCTCTAGCCAAAAAATTGTCGAGTGGAAAGGGTTAAGACTGACTTGATACAATAGTCCTGTCAAATTAAATTCTCAGATATTGTTAGAGTTGGAATAGGATTTAGGTGTAGAATTATTAGAATTAGAATTGCAGAAGGTACTTAAAATATACAATAATAATATATATTTAAAAATAAATTAATAATAATGAGTATAGTGTTGTGGTATACGTGGTGACTCTTCTAGTGTTTGGACGAAGACTGAGTGAGAAATACGAAAGTCCCAAAGGTTCCACCGGGTAGGTCTGGGTCATTTGGAATCTGTCACCCTTCATCCCTTCAACTCCAACCAGCATAAACACACGTACACACGCACTATATAGCTGTCCTCAAACAAGAATCTGTATTATATATAGCAGGACATCTTTATTAACACTGGAACTACCAATCTATGATACCTAAATACGATATACATTATCGATGATAAGTAAAGAAGTACAATGGGAATAAAATAGCATACCTAATTACGATCACGTTGGAATAAAAATCAATATTAATTTTGCCATCATCTGCATAGTATCAGCAATAATAAAAATAAAGAATCTGAAACAAGTCATTTTGATTCCTTTAAGAGTTCTAGTCTTGGAGAAGCATTAAAGGTACAGAAATTTTAATTAGAGTTGCTATGTGCTATTCTATTTTTCATGAGATTTTACTTTATAGCTTTTCTTCGATAATAATGATTTTCTACGTTAATGGAAATTATACAATCTACTATAGTCTCAAACGAATTTATTAATTTTCACTATAACAATAATTGTTTTAATTTGGAAATTATCATGGAGCACAAAATGGTTGTAAACGAAGCTACTAGTTTTCTCGATAAAAGTGATTTATTTAGTTCGATGAATATTATAGATCACAGATATAATATGGTATAATGACAGATAAAGCAATTAGCGAAGAGTAGAATTTGTTTCCAAAATGGTTCGCCAGGCGGCGCTAGTTTCGCGCGTCACATAATGTTGGATAAAGAGAAAAATATAACTTTTCTCTCATTAGAAATATATGAATTTACAGGGAGCATAATGTATCATTTCGCGTGATAACGCCACGTAGACCGAATGGTGTAGCTTTGAATTAATTAAACGTAAAATTATTTCGAATTACCATGGTGAACATTAAGAGGAGTAAGGTACTTACGCCGCCATTTTCATTTCTCGGCAAGCTACGTCGCTCGTGCTTGAATTAAAAAAGTTCTCTTCTCTTCTCTTTGCGCTATTTACTCCTTTCCCGTTACTATTATAAATAACCCCTGCGATAAATATTATAATACACTCGAAAACTTTCCGTATCGTGATTCAATTCGCGTAATAAAGATCTTTATGGGAACTGTTTCAAACAGGTAATGATAATAACGATAACTATACAATTCTCAAGATTAAACTTCAAATTAACTTTCGCATAATGTACAGTTTTATTTTCTTAGTCGTGAATATTATATTTAAATGAAAAATATTACAAATTTATTAAACAATATAACTCAGAGTAAAAATTATCTATGAAATATATTTAATTACTTTTACACTTTCTCAATTCACAAGTACACGTGTTTGCACCAATTCAATTACATCTATTCAGAAATGTAACTGACCTACTCAAATACTCTCTCATTTCTTCTCTTTTCTTTCATTCGTCATATAAATATACACTATCTATATCACATTTATTACACACGCAGGAAGCCACGTAAAGTTTCCATTGTTATTAGCATATAACGATGAATTATAGAATAATATGACAAACAAAAAAAGAAATAAAAATGGTGGAAATTATTAATGCTCTTTATTCAGAGTTCTGTACTTATTTTCATTCTTGAAATTTTTAGAGAATGGTTACAATAAAACAAATATAAATTAAAAATATTAGTATCGCCAGACACTGGTGACCACTGAGGCCCCACTGGGGAGACAACTACCGGTCACTGATGACACCATGGCAGTCAACGTGCTAATTATGTATACTCGAGTTCGATGAGTTTGTTGAATTAGGAGTTGGGTAAAAATTAAAACTCCTCGTATGGAAACGGAGGTTAAAGGCTTTATTTTAGAGATACTTAAGGGGGCACGTCTGGCAGAATACATCTCCTCTCGAGAACTGAGCCAGGATTTTTGGGTCTCCTTCTACAATGGGAACTCTCCCACTACATGTGGACCCTTTCAGACCATGTCACAAATTTCTTACTACTCCAACAGAGTTTATTCTTTACGCGAGATGAATCGAGACACAAGCAATCCTAATTATAAATAACGAAAACATAAAGTATCCACGAAATATATCCCAGGTAAATTCTCCAAGACACGACTCTCGTTTCGTTCCCTTTCGAATCTCATTTCCCACCGAATGGATATCAATTTCGAGAAGACTATGAATTTCCTGTTGTAACAGTGCTCTGCTACCATACAAAATGCCATCTTTGAAGTACAGTTCAAACATTGATTTTGTACTGCAAAATGTCGGCACAGTTCCATTTTTCCCGATCTATTAGCATACCTTTGTAATCCATCAATGTCGCTAATTGACACTTTGAATCTCAAATAGCATGAAGCGTTGGATCAAGCAGTTGGAGGCAGTCGTCCGCAAATTCGAAGATATTCCTCTCTGTAACCCTGGCCCTCAAAATTTCGACATTTTTCCCGCTGCTTCCGGGTCCTTGTAGTCTTTACGAAATGAACCTTTAACCCTTTCGCTAGGGTGGGTATCGACGCGAAGTCCCTCACATAGAACGAAGCGTCGTGCCAATGATGGAAACGTTATGGTCGTGAAGTCTTTAGCATTCGAGGCCAAGTCTTTTGACGGGGAAAGGAAAAAGGAGGAAAGACCGGCCATTGCAATAGCGCTTGCAATTCTTTGCGAAGAGGAACGATAGCACTTGTTTTAATTTTTACGCAATTTTTGTGGCCGGTGACTATAGTCACCCGTTGCGTGTAGATGGCGTCACGTGGCCGGTGACTATAGTCATCATTCGTGTGTAGATGGCATCTTGTGGCCGATGACTATAGTCATCCGTCGTGCGTAGAAAACATCTCGTGGTCGGTGACTATAGGCACCCGTCGTGCGTAAATGGCGTCGCGTGACAGGAGACTATAATCACCCGTCGTGTGTAGATGGCGTCTCGTGGCCGATGACTATAATCACGCGTCGTGCGTAGATGGCGTGTCATGGCCAGTGACTATGGTCACCCGTCGTGCGTAGATGGTGTTTCGTGGCCGGTGACTATGGTCACCCGTCGGGCATAGGTGACGTCTCATGGCCGATGACTATAGTCACGCGTAGTGCATAGATGGCGTGTCATGGCCGGTGACTGTAGTCATTCGTCACATGTAGATGGCGTCTTATGGCCGGAGATTAGAGTCAGCCGTTGTGGGTAGATGGTATCTCGTGTTCGGTGACTATAGTCAGCCGTCGTACGTAGATGGCGTCTCGAGGCCGGTGACTATAGTCACTCATCGCGTGTAGATGGCGTCTCGTGGCCGGTGACTATAGTCACCCGTAGTGCGTAAATGGCGTCTCGTGACCGATGACGATAGTCTTACTATTATACCCTTAGTAGCGAAAGGGTTAACGAGAATGCATCGATTTCCCGTGAAAAAGCAACTCGGCCAACTATTCTTATTTTCCGTGCCGGGGGTCCGCGAACGAAGCTTCCTCGTTGACGATAAGCGTAGTACAAACGAATCTCCTGTTCCGAAGTGGAAACGCAAACGTAGCGTAAAAATGACAAAGCATGTGATAAACCCGTGTTACATTACATTACACATCAATTATCGTGCTCGCTCGTTTCGATCATTGTCGTTTTCTTTCCAATTGAGCACCGGTATCGCGTTGTAATGGCTAATAAAGCAAATGAAACGCGCATCGTTGCGCTCGGCCGACGTGTTGCAATAAAGAGCATTAACGGCATTTATTTTACCAGTTAGTTGTGGCTTTCCATTTCTGTTCGTCGATGTACTTTATGAAGTATTATACTTCGCAAGCTGCACCGTGCTGGTAGTCGAATAAAGCGTTTCATCAACGTGAACGACGCGAATACTCTTATCCAGAGTATTTTGAGTACGGTTTAATCATCGCTTGATTATATCGAATTATATCGAATTTGGCAACCGCGTGGTTAACGTGCTTGCAGTTGCGTGTGGGAAAAATGGGAGAACAGCGGATTCGTGGTATTATTTGGACGAAGAGGTGGAATATGAGAGGCTTCGAGATCGAATTGGGTCGTCGTGATTAGCGATATCGAGAAAAATGTATTTTAAATAACTTAGGGTGCACGATGTGTGTGCGTGTGTGTTGATTGAAAGTCGGTAGCTGCATAGTTAACTTACTTGCAGCTGCATGTAGGAAAATGGGAGAACAGCGAGTTCGTGGTATCATTTGGGTGAATGATAGGAACACGAGAGGCTTCGAGATCGAATTGGGTCGTCGTGATTAGCGATATCGAGAAAAATGTGTTTTAAATTTCTTATAGTGTACAATACTTTGGTGTGTGAGTTGGTTGGAAGTGGAATTGGGCAATCGTGTTTTCTGGAAATTGATTAATTTTATAATACGAAGTATGGTAATGCGTGATGAGTGAGTAATTTTTGGGAAATTGAATATTGATCTTGATGAAGTTATGCAATTTGGCTTTCACGTGGGTCACGTAGAATTGCATCAATGCACTGTAGTATTTTGAAGGAATTTGTAATCTGAGAGAAATAAAAATATGGATTTGTTTAAAGATTTAAGAATTCTGAAGTTGCGTTTTATTTGACGGAGAAGCTTGTGTTATTAGTTTGTATTATTTTAATAGTAGTCTAGATAATAGCCTATACTTATTTTTATTTTGTAGAATATCAAAATTCTATAGGAAAGTTTGAAATTTTAAATATAGAATAATTGGATCCCATTTATGTCTTAACTACTATATAATTAAATTAAATATTATGTAAATTTATTTTAACAATCATGCACTGGGATAATTCTTAATTATAGATGGTCAGAAATGTTGGTTTTATTGCACATAGATATTCTGTCTTCAAAAATCTTAACTTGTAGTAATCAATTACAATAGTAATCATTGTGGATTTCTAATTGAATAAACCAGACGCCATTTTGATTTCAATGTTGTTTTAAAAAAAATTTCAAAGTATAATATTCATGTATACATAATAAATATCATCAATGTAATGCAATTAAACACGCAATAAGGATTAATAATTTAATACATATGAATTATTACAGTATTTTTTAAATACACTTATAGCACCTAATATACAGATATACTATACATTACCAGTAAATATATTAGTAATTTAATACGGAGTAAATCAGTAATATTTTAAATAAATATTAAGCCACATTTATTTAATTCATGCAGTACGATAGAACATCCATCATCCGAATTAACTGAGAGACAAATCTATTCCTATAATCAGTTTAAAATTATCAAATTTGGAATTATTTCATAAATCAAAAGAAGGAAGAAAGACTATTAGAAATAGAAAATAAATTGTTGTTATAAATATATAAATGTTATATACATTAATAAATTATATAAATATTATATTTAAAAAAGTAGCCTATATTCTATCCATTCTAACACAGTACGCATTCGAAGAATGTTCGAACAATCGGTCGTTTGTGTAATTAAAATTCGCATAATCGTCCTTGCACCGTAATTTAATCGAATAAATATGCAATCAATTTCTCTCCATTGTCTCTTCATTTCTTTAATATCCTTCGTATTACAATAAATATCTTCCTATTATCTCCTCTGTACCAACGAATAATCCAGAAGAATTCGATTTATTAAGCTACCTGTTCCCCGGTCTCCTCCTCGCTCATTCCAACGACCAATTTGCCAGGGATCTTCGACGAAGCTTGGCAATAATTAAATACACGTAGAGTATAGACGGAACGGCGGCGTGAGCTCATAGACAGCTAAGAAAATGAGAAGTAACGATTCAATATAAGCTGAGGCCGTTCGCGTGTACCGAATTAACGCTGCTGATACGGCCGACGACGTATCGTCCGTACGGATGACACCATTTTTCCATTAAGTCTGTCTACAGTAGTAACGTATACAGTAGTAGCGTAGCAAGGTTTTACGGTATCACCGGTTCAATTGTTATTCTACGCCACCCCCTGTGCACGCCACCCTTAATATTCCTGCGGATTAATTACCGGCTGGAATACCGGCCGTAAATTCTAAGCAGCGTTTTACAGATATGCACTTTACCCGGCTTTACAACTTTGCCTTACAGATGAAATCTCGCCCTTTGAACTCGCGCCGTGTAACAACGTATTCTTGTTAATAATTTACCCTTGAAGCCGCCATTCTCCCGTGCACATGTTGCGTGTAAATAAGCGAGTGGCCAGGGATTTACTTTATACTCCGGCGAATTAATCGCGGCCCAATTAATTGCAAGATATCCGCCGACGTATTGGAAACAGTTTACTGGTGTATGAAAAGTGTGGAAAGAGGGGAGGGGTGCATGGTGATGAAATTAATTAACGAGACTGTGGACAAATGACCGGGATTTTTATGCACGGTTCGTTAAGGCGATACCCCGTTTCGTTTATAATTGATCTTGACTACTGATATTAATATGGCATGTATAATGGGTATTAACGATGATCGATTGTGGAATTAACAGAGTAATAATAATTTTGTGAGTGGTGTATGCGTGTACTGAAATCTGTTATTTCCGCGAAATAGCTTATACTTTGGATTTTATATATTTTGGTGCATTATTAACGAGAGGACGAGGAATAATTTTGGAAAATTTTGTGGATATGTTTATTGAATTGTATACAATTTGTGTAAATTTTGTATCGTTCATTTAAATCTGTACCGAGGTGGAAATTTATGAAAATGGAATTGTAGGAGCAAAATTATGTCCTGTAAAATTTAATCAATTTCTATTTTTTCGTGTATTATTTAACTTATCAAGTTTTACATCATAATTTGTACTCCAGAAATGCAAAGAAAAGTAAAAATTTCGATTTCTATCGATTGTTGTAATTTATATTTATAAGTTAAACCATTTAAAATTCTTTTATTAGCTATCCTAATTTGAAAACAGGATATGCAAATAGGAAATTGATGTGTAAATTAATTAAATGGTTCGAACTGATATTTAATCATTTTTACGTTATGGTACAGGTTTTTGGAATATCATAATCATAGAGAAATTTGTCAAAGATGAGGAGCAATACTCTTTCGATATTATATTCCCCAAAAATTGAAGTATACACGAATACCCTTATAAATTTCATATAAATTTATATTTCCATTATATCAAAATTTTTATTATACCTGAAAATAAATTTATAATCGCAAGAAATTTTTAAAATTTCTAAAATTCAGTGTTCACTATATAAATACACATAAAAAATTGACATATAAAGTAATTTTAATAATTCAAGCTAATGTCTAATAATTTTCACATTATCCCACTAATTCTTGGAATGCCACAGTCACATAGAAATTTGTCAAAAACAGGGGATAAAAATTAAAAAATGTTATATTCTCAAAAAATTAAAATATACATCAACACCCCTTTAACTGTCATAAAAATTCCTATTTCTGTTACATCAAAATGTATTAGACATTCAGTTTACACATTTCCATATTTGATAAAACCGAAAATAAAATTAGGATCGCAAGAAATCTCCGCAAAATTCAGCGATCACTATATAAATTCGACGATAGAAAATTAAATAGAAAGCTGAAATCCAGAGCTCGCTCGGTTTTTCGAATCGCCTCGATTTTTAATACACGTTCATCCCGTTGGCCAGCTTGTAAGCGGTCTCACCGAAACGGGTTTTAGTACCTATCGGGTATCGACGTGGTCGCGGGGGTAGGTGCATCGCGATGCATAAAGAATCTAGTTTATGGCGTCTGTTAAGACCCGACGATGCCCGACATGTCCTATTTCCGGCGGTCGACGTCTTTTTGGCGGGCGGTATCGCTTCCTGTTGCTACGGATTACCAGCCGTGCCGATTCACCGGGCAAAGACTAACCTGATAATCTATAAACGAAATTACTCGTCACTGGAGGAAATCAGGGAATCTAGAGCTGTCGCTGGGATATGTACGGACGGGACCGCGTAGGTGCTTTATCAGCTGAAACGTTTTAACGTGTCCGACTGGTGAACAGACCGGTATAAATTTGATCGCTTCTTTGTCTTCGCTTCCATCCCTGGGAATAACTCCCTTCTTTTACTGCCCTCTTTTTACGCCGGCAATCTTCCTGTTGAAATGTGAAATGTTATCTAGGATGTTTCGCGACAGTTGGGCGGCGTTCAACATTGAATTTCTGAAAGGTGGTCTAGCTTCTGCTTCGAGGAATCGTCTGACGGAGTTTCTTCACAATGAAAGGTTACCTAACCCTCTTACTGTCGGTTCGGTTATGGTGCACGAGTGTTAGAAGAAGGGATCTGATACATCGACGACTTGTTCAGTTTGCCAAGACACGATGGGGATGACACCTCCCTCGGTAAATCCATGAGTATTTCGCTGAACGGATACGAAAATGAATGTTTCCCAGCAGCTTTGAAAATTGAAAATTCTTTCTCATACGTATGTATGCATATACTTTTGATTGGCGAATATTGGGTATAATAGACGTTGGTTTATTCCAATATATTATTTATTACGAGCTAAAAGGGTATTAGGAGTTAAATACTGTAGGATTTTGGCTAAATTAATCCTATGCAGACAGAGATCTGTGCGTTTAATAAACAACTCCCTGTTTGTAACAAACAGGTTTTGTTTAACTAAAATATTACACTAAGCTTCTCACACGATCCTTCTCGACCATACACATTCAGCCTTCTGCCTTCTGACTTCTCTCTACTCTACCTCCCCTAAGAACTCGGTTCTTCTTACTGACTTCCTCGCGCCCTTCCATGCTTACTTAAAGCCAAAACTATCTCTTTTCATATACAGGCTTTCGTCCTCAATCATTGGACTTAATTACAGACATCCCGACAAAGGATATCGTTTGTTTCCCTCGATTTTCGAGAAACCGCCCAAATATTTCCATGCACCCCTTAGAAGTAAGACCGGACACCCATTCGCCCCGCTACTACTCTTAATACTTTGTTAGTGTCCTTCACCGCTCGCCATCCCACAATATGAACCCAAAGACTAGACTAATAACTGAACTATGATCATGCAACTAACACTCGCACATCGGCTCTTCTTCAAACTCCGTAAAGAACTGTCTTAGGACAGTCTTGCACCCTCATTTGACACGTTAAGTGCCACGTCGGTCCCCAGGGACTAGCAGGGGTGCTAGACTTTCCGTACGGGCCCGGCCTATCCTCAGAGACCGGCCTAGACTGGGATCAAAGAGTGCTAACTTTTAGTGTTAAATTCTTCGCCATCTTTGGACCTAACGTTTGGGAATTCCTGTCATAACAATTGGTATGCAAAAAGGGCTGGACACTTAACGTGTTAGTACTATTTTCTTTGCTAGAATCCTTCCCAGCTCGTAATACCACAAAATCGTATATATGGTGTAGAAGATGTGATTCGGGGGACCGAAGGGACTCGAATTAATATTAGAGAAAGCTTCTCGTCTTGGAAAATTTATTCTTCCCACATTCGATTTTTTACTTTGTTGAGAGTCATTTACGAATTGAGTTCTACGATTCCACACGTGTGGAATTCTGTCTCCTTTCATACTCATGCTTTCTTTCCAATTACACGTTTCTCATAGCCTGGCTCTCGGTGGGTTAGGTACCCTAAGCACTCAGATGCCTATTGCTTTTCATTTGCATTCGATACAATCTTAAATATCCCGTTCATCCCATCCTTGCACGTGGTCTTAACATTCAGCCTGGATCCTAGGCTACTATTTATTGTCCATCACCAGCTAGGTAGGCCCAAGTGTTCCCTTGCTTTCACTTTTAAACCCTAGAATTCTTACATGTATTTGCGTAGTTGTCAGACCTTTGTAATGGAAGAGCAAATGGCTGAAAATAAAATACTTTGTTTAATTATTTCGACGAATTTTAGTTTATGAAATTTTGATCTATACAGGTACCAGTAACGATATTTATGTGTGAAATTGATAGTAGAAGACTTGACATTTGAAATATGTATATTGTACTTTCGAAACGGCATTTCTAGCATATTTATTTTGGACAATTTCAGTATAATAAACTTCGTTATCCGCAGAAAGATACTTTTACCTTTTCACAGCTTTTATCGGCGAAAATTTCACGCGATTTCGCAAATTTTCTAAATAACCGAAACGTTGACTAAAATGCATCGATAATCGAATTATATACGTGCCATCGATTGGTAAATTTGTTCGAATGTCCACATATTTTCTGTGACTAAATTCGTCGAGAGTCTGTGATTTCATTCCGTATCAACTAACGAATGAAATGTATTCTACTTTATTTTTAATGATTCTCTCGTTCTTTTTCCCATCTTCTTTTTTTACAGTGTATAAGAGTATTTTATGTATTTGAACATCCTAAATGTTATTAAATTTAAATAATCTTTTGTTTCTTTGACTGTTGCAGGAGATGAAAGTTAACTGGGCCACGTCTCCGGGAAACCAACCAAAACAGGACACCAGCAGTGAGTGTTATGCAATTTATATTTTTAATTTCGTACGTAATTGGACATCGACAGCGTATCCTCTGTATTCTATTCTTAATTTCAATTATTCGTTGAATTATACGAAGTTCGTTACAGCAAGTCTATTAGTGGGTATAGAGTACCACTTTAAATATAATTTTCTAGAAATATTACAAATTCGGAATTTAATGAACTACTGTACCAGTACGTAAATCGATATAATAACAGTGTTAAATTATTAACAATGCAGTGTCTTCATTAAGTATTAAAATATTGCTAATATTATGATTGCGAAGGGGAGGGAAAGGAAATTACTTATGAATTAAAATAACATAGAATTTTATATTCCATTATTGTTGCTAAATTATTAATGGAATAGAGGAATATTTGAATATTGAAATAATTAAAATTTCCACGTATTTGGATGTGACAGAGTTTGCTTTTAATGGAATTATTAAGAAATGAATGGTAATTAAGTCGTCATGCGTTATGAGATTATTGTTGAGATAAAGCTTTCAGAAGCTACTGAATTCGTAATTAGCTTTTGTGTACAATATCCGTACTGAAAATTTATTTATTGTGTCTACGGACACAACGTTCGTCAGAATTTAATACGAATGAAGTAATTAATTCCGAGCAATTATATTAAACAGAAGTATATATTATTGATCTTTCCTATTTTTGGCAAATTATTCTTGTTCTCCATTATACATTAAACCATTTGAAAAATACATATATTCGATACATTGAACTATTGCTACTTCAATAACGAAGTTCTAGTATATATAAACGTATATGTTGACTACTTCTATTAACTACTAACCCTTTGTAGCTAATTGATAGAATTACCCATCTTGCACCTGTGATTCAAGTTATTGCAGTAAATATTACTATACTATAATTATTCTGGGTACAAATTGAACAATAATAAAAAAAAAATTATATAAATCAATGAAATCTAAAATTACTATTAATAATTTACTTTTCTTTTTTATTTTTATGTTTTATTTAAATACATAAATTTCGTAAAATTTCTAAATTACGTATTCAATAAGAAAAATTGTATAGTATATATAGTGTATATTATTAATCTTTTCTATTTTTGGCAAATCATTCTTGTCCTTCATTATACATTAAACCATTTGAAAAATACATATGTTCAATACATCGAACAATTGGTACTTCAATAACGAAGTTCTAGTATATATAAACGTATATTTTAACTACTTCTATTAACTACTAACTCTTTGTAGCTAATTTATAAAATTAACCATCTTGTACCTGTGATTCAAGCTGCTGCAGTAAATATTGCCATTCTATAATTATTCTGGGTACGAATTGAACAGTAATAAAAGAAAAATTATATAAATCAATGAAATCTAAAATTGCAATCATAATTTAGTTTTCTTCTTTATTTTTATAATTCTTCTTTAAGTATATAAATTTCGTAAAATTTCTAAATTACGTATTAAGATAATAAGAAAAATTGAGTTTGAAATATAGTGGAAGAATAAAATTTAATTAATTCACTGTACCTAATTTCGTGTCTTCTTATTGTTAATTATTAATCAGAATTGTCAATACTCTGGACAATCATAGCTCGGCTTAAAATGCAAATTTATCATACCAACCGGATACTTTTACGGATACTCCATTACGTAGTACAAACCTTTGTATCACTGTAAAATATTTTATTAACCAATTGGCTCATAGCCAATATAAAGAGGCCCGATAATTTGTCGTTCTTTGTATGCACCACGATATTCAATTCATTGGGGCTGGTTTTATCGAATGCGGAGTGGATGTATTTCAATTTCAGCATTATGCCATCCCAGTGTCAATATTACGGTAATATATTGTTTCCCTAAGCCACCATTTAACACGATAATCTATGTTAAACAAGCTTATAAATTATTCGGAATATAAATATTTTTCCTTCATTGCGATCAGGTATCGTTGGCTTTGATTGCCTGCCAAAAAGCATAATACCTCTACATTTTTATATATTTCAATTAATTTCGATGTACTAGTTATTAATTCGATTAATTTATTATTTCATTATTATAGTCAAATGACTATGTTTATTAATATTCCTTAATTTGCTAACCAAATTTCAATGATTTATTATATTAACCCCTTCGCTTAAGATATCGTGTGAGACTCGTGGTAAGGAAATTAAGCCAAACATAAGTGACACAGGTGACAGGCGTGGTTTGTAGGGCCCAACGTAAACATCGTCAAGCTTGGATAGGTTCGTGGTTAATTTTCGCAGGTGTTTTCTTGTCCCAGTTGCGTGTTATTCTTCTCCGTGTTCGGACGAAATGACTCGACATGTGAGCAACTCTACTGTTGATTATGGCACGCGCCATTGTAACTGAAATCGTAAGGTTAGGGGTTAAATTGAATGTCAATTATACGCACTATTTTTGGCAATAAAATTTTTCAATATCGAAATATTTAAAGTGTAATATAACAGTATCACACATCTATATTTTCGTATCTTTAAATTAATTTCAATATTTGAAATACCGATGCAATTAATTTATCGTTTGAAATAATTCCATTTATTATCGTGTTTAAAATTTTGATTAATTTATTATATCAAATGGGATATAGATAATGCGAGTTCTTTTTGGGGGAAAATTCGTGAAATAGAGGAAGATAAGATAAGTAGGTCTAGGTAAATATGAATAAACAGGTGAAAATGGATTCCATTTGCAGACTGCAGCTAACTCTTTGCGGTATAAATTATTCGTTTATATCCCTGGAAAGTTGAAAGTTAGTGTTGTTGAATACAGGTCTCTAAACACCTTATCGTTGACCTTCTTTAATCCTTTCGCTAGTTCCAGATTGTAAGCGTTAATTGCAAATAATTAAATAGAATTAGTTTCATGGACGTCGTTTACTAGGAACATTGTTCTTGATTCTAACTTCAAAGAAGTTACACGGGGTAGGAGTATAATGATGAAATATTTCATTACTGCTCGTGCTAAAGTAGGTATAACATAATTTCAAACACGTCGTTGTGCTATAACACTGAATTTTTGATAAAATATTATGGTATTTTTATGAAATACTGATTGAAAGATTATTCGCTGATTCTGCAGTAATTAAATAATTAAAAATAATTGGGGTGGTCACTGATGTAGGTAGAATGGGACAAAAATATTTGATAAAATATTATGGAATTTTTATGAAACACTGATTGAAAGATTATTTACTAATTCTCCAGTAATTGAATCATTAAAAATAATTGAGATGATCACTGTTGTAGGTAGGATGGGACAAAAATATTTGTCACTATTTTCAATGAGAAAAACAAAGTATATTTATACAAAACAAATATTAAAGTATTAAATCGAAAAATAATAGAATATTGCAATAATGAATTAATTCTCTTTTTCTACAAATATTCTTTGTCACACTTCCATTATAGTATTCACTCTTCGACTGTTTTATGACGGCTGTTTCATTTTGGAACATTCTTAAAAACATTTACTTACAGCAGATGGGATGCCTACATTTTATATTTACACCATAGAATACACGATTAGAGACAAAGGACTCTCACTAATCCGACGATACTCACACTAATCCACATAAGACCAACACTCACAGCTCTACATCAGTGATGACGAACCTTTTGATTTCGGTGTGTCAAAATTTGTAAAATACCTAGCATAACTCGGATACTGTATTACATTTAGAAATATCCATAATTTTGCATTATCTGTAGGTTTATTAAAAAAAGAGATATATTTTTAATATTTTATAATTTTTTATTTTATATTATAACGATGTAAAATGATTTTATATTTTATATATTCAGGAGATTGAAAAATATTTGCAATTATTTAAGTCTCCTTTTAATTATTGCTGTATGTTTGTGTTCAGTTGTCATTGTTCTGTCTTTGATGACATTTCTACTCAGTAATAACTCAGCAATTCGCTTAATAATTACATCTTTATTTTGCAACTTATTTTCTATTTATTTTATTTTGCTTAACGTTCATGAATAATGCTTGTCATAGATTCACCATCACTGCTCTAAATAGACCACCCTGTATACAAATTCTGTACTTACATATCCATATATGAAATTCTAAAATAATTAATATCCTTATTACTTAATTAATCTAATTCAAGTCACATTATGTTCTCGAACAAATCACATTTTCCTTATATTTCATCAATATTTCTCTTCGTCAAATATCATTGCACCTTATTTATTAAAAACCACTGAATATCCAAAATTTTCTGCCCTTACAAAACATCACGCTAAAAATCATAAATTACCCATTACACAATTATAAATAAACTGATCTTCGTATATTAAATTACATTTTTAAATTCATTAAAACAGTGACACTACAAATTTAAATTACTCTTAATTTTCGAATTATCAAATTATTGATACCAAAAATTCAAAGCAATAGGTACCATTCCCAACACCAAACATCTACCAGACATCACAAACGAAGTGAAAATTGAACCAACTCGTAGTCCAGCTACTCCTCGAAACATCCCTCCCGATTTCGCCGGAACAATGATTTAAAGCTTCCCTTATCAGGCGGAATACTACAAAGCAGGTATTCATGAATCGGGGAAATTACGGCGCAGAACTTGAAGTAACAGTTTCGTGTATTCGTACTATAATTTCTGCGCATAAGGGCTGTCCGGCACAGGGGTGGTTAGGCATTAAACGTACGTCACTTGGTAAGCTCTTTCGCTCTCTGTTTCCCTATCTCCGGAGAAGCACAGCCGCAGACCAGTAAACCCGTCATAAGTACTTCCTTTCCGGGGATTTCCGTTGCTTCTCTTCATCCCCCTCCTCGAAAGAAGAAATTAAAAAATAAGAAATGGAAGAATTAAAACTCGAAGGAAAATTCGACGTGATTCCACATCGTTGGGAACGCAAATATCTTGCAGCGGCAAATCAACCCCTGAGAATTAACCCCCTCGTGTACCTTCGTTTCACCCCGATGGGATTCGCGGATTCGAGAACTCCTTCCAACAGCAACGAGATTGTATATCATTACTATACTCTGTCCTACGAGACGAGATACCGAATACGACTACTGCAGATGATGAGTGCATGCTCAGATGAGGGCCGGCTTCACAATAACCGGACCCAATGATTCCGTGGACCATTTTTGGAACAGTGGAATAGTGTGAATTCTGAATGTTCTTTTAAGAGCTCACAATAACTGAGCAAATTTCGTTTCTGAAGCTTAAGAAAGTAGACCAATAGCTGCAGACCATTTAACTGATCACGCAGGCGTTAATGTTAACATTGGTATCTTGTCTCTTTGAACGGAGTATAGGTAGGTGTTGATTGGTGACGATTAGTGTGATGGACGATTCTAGTAATAAGAGGAAATTTTGTTTCTTTAGGTGTTTAGTGGACCGTATGTATTTTGCGTTGAATATGATAGACAAGGCCTCGATGGTGAGGGAGAATCTATACTCTTCGAGAACAGAATTGATTCTATATATATTCTGCGAGAGTTGACTTAATATTTCTGTCGTCTTGTCTTTCCTTTCGATATTTCTCCAAAATATAGAGTATATGAAAAATTAGGGTAAGACTAAGTATTTTGTAATTGGTTAGTGAAACTGATGGGAGTTGCCGAATTTGAAGTATAAAGATCGGAGTTCGAAATAGTTTTCCAACAAATAGTTCCGAAATAAATTATGGTCCCGTACGTCAGGTACTTGGAGAGCATATGGTGGTCAAACGTCGATGTCCTTACCTGAAATACAGGGCTTGGTACTATTAACCCATTTGCATCCTCGCTCTAAACAGAGTTTTTCAAGCTTCTGATTGAAATTAAGTGTAACAAACAAACTCTTATGTATACTTCATCTAAAAATTCGATATATTTTCAAATAAAATCATTTATATGATGTTACAATATAAATGTTCATTTTAGCTGTACAGTAAATAAAATTAAAATAGATAATTGCGTGCAGATTATACCTCTTAGTGATGCAAATGGGCTAAAGGGGATCCTTCCTCCACTTGAAGTCAATGTATAGTATCCTAGTTGCTGTAGGTGTAGCCTCTTCGATCGGATATTGCTAGAAGGGACGAACGGAAAAGGAAGGGGTGCATTTCTTCTTGGGGCCTGCTGCTGGACCCATCAATAAGGCTTTCTAGCAGACCCTTACCTCAGACGGTGATACCCGTCTCTACTAGATACTATTGGAAAGTCCGGGATTTCTATACATATGGGAATCGGAGGATTCCGATTCTTCACTTGAGAGAAAATCGATCCTCCTGGATTCCTACTGATAGTGGGTGTGTGAACGGTGGTCGTCACGCTATGGTATTTTTCCTATGATAATAATAACACCACCAAAACAATATTTCAAAGCTTAATAGGAGATATTGGAATCTATTAACCGTCAGATGGTTCGCGATGTAAAATACTTGTATCAACCCCCGTCGCACCCCCAAGATCGTGACCTCTGCCACGACAGCGAGAACCCCCTGACGCGCTTCGTGTTTCCCGTTTGGACTCTTTTGAATTTCTGTTTAACGTTGATGTCTCGTTTAATTTCCGTGTTTTGTGCACGCACAAAAGACGGGAAAAATTTCATTATGCTGCAAGTACTTTCAATTAACCGGGAAAACTTATTATAATTAAATACACGCCGACCTTCCATTTAGCTAATTACATTTGCAAATACTGGCAGAAGTATTTGCTTATCATGGCAGATAATTTGTCCGGGAGCATCGGTAATAATATCGGGCAACGTGTACCAACTTCATCCCTCTGCGTCGCTCATTGCCGGGTTTGAAGAGGGATACGGTTATTAGAATACGAAATAATCGTTGAACTGAATTATGGTATGGAAATGTTATAAGTTAAACGAAAATTTGAAAGCTTGAGTATATTTTTTGGAAAAATACGAGTGAAATTTTTAAAGGTATTTGGTGGCACGTGAGTGTATAAACGCGGTTGGTTTGCGTAAGTAAAGAAAATTATATTCCTGATTATCAGATCGTTTTAATTTAATTAAATTTGTGCGCGGGGATTTTTTGGTGGGAAGGAGAGATTCAGTTGGAAATAATATTCTGAGATTTTAGTAGTGTATGTTTGTCAAATTACTGAATTAAAGCGCTTGGAATTCAAGTCGAAAGATGAGAGAGTATAATTCGTAAGTTTTCCTTATTTTATCTACAGTTTTTCTAGAGAAAGCGAATATTCTTCTATAATTTGTTTAAAATTAAACTTGATAAACACGATAAATAGTGAAGGTCAGTGATATAATTTATTTATTTTGTAGAGGGATCTCTCGTGTGGATAATAATAAAGTTATTACGAAATTGAGATAAATTCCCAATTTAGTTATTTAGATTCTTATTTACTTAAAGAGTTAAAAATAAATAATAATAAATCTGGGTTGTGAGAGATATGTATTTTATAAATAGATAAGTTTCTCTTACGAATAACAATCAAATGACAACGAAATCAAGATTAATCGTCAATTTAGGTATTCAGATATTTATTTAACAAATATTTATTTACTTGTCGAGTTAAAAAGCAAGAGTAATAAATCTCGATTATAAAATATATTTATTTTATGAACGAATGAATTTCTGTTACGAGTAACGATGGAATTATACCGAAATCAAAATTAATCTCCAATTTATATATTTATTTATGAAATATTTATTTGTTAAACAAGTGAAAAGTCAGGAACAATTAAACTCAGTAATTAAATACGTTTATTTAATGCATGGATGAATCTCTCTTACAAATAAAAATAGGATTATATCGAAATTCAGATTAATTTCCAAATTAAACATTTAGATATTTATTTAATAACTGTATATATAATAGGCTAGTTAAAAACAGACAATAAAAAATCTCAATAATGGAACATATTCATTTCATAAATGGAAGAATCTCTTTTGCAAATAAAAATAAAATTATATCAGAATTGAGATTAATTTCCAAATTAAACATTTAGATATTTATTTATTATCTGTATATGTAATAGGCAAATTAAAAACAGGGAATAATAAATCTTAATAATAAAACATATTCATTTCATAAATGGACTGATCTCTCTTAGAAATAGAAATTGAATTATATCGAAATTAAGATTAATTTTCAAATTAAACTTTTATATATTTATTTATCAACTGTATATATAATAGGCAAATTAATAACAGGGAATAAAGGATCTTATTAATAAAACATATTCATTTTATAAATGGGCTGATTTCTCTTCCAAATAGAAATTGAATAATATCGAAATTAAGATTAATTTTCAAATTAAACTTTCATATATTTATTTATCGACTGTATATATAATAGGCAAATTAATAACAGGGAATAAAAGATGTTAATAATAAAACATATTTATTTTCTAAATGGGCTGATCTCTCTTACAAATAAAAATAGAATTATATCGAAATTGAGATTAATCCTCAATTTATACATCTGCTATATTACATTCCTCTGGTATCAGATCCCTGTTTAACGATCTCGTAAAAATTTATTCTGCCGTCGATCCAAAAATCGAACTAAATTTCGCAAAATATTCAATATCAAGAAGGAGCGATCGCATAAATAACGGAAGAAGGTCTGCTTATCTTACCTCTCTACTCTATCGTACCTGCGAGGAGGCCGAAACACCGGGCACGTGTGTCCCTCTCCTATTATACATGTACACCGGACGATGAATGCGTGTGCGTGTTTGAAATTCAGTGAGGGGTGGCGGCAATATTTAACTCAGTCTGAAATTCCTCTTTTTATAGACTTGTAAAACCGTGACAGGCACATGGGACCCGATCCTGCCTCCCCTTACCCCATCCTTCACCCATATCGTTCTCTGTTCTCCATCCCCTTGTTACCCTCCCTCTCCGTCGTACAGTTGCCCCATCTGAAACGGTTAGATGGTGTTCCTGTATCTCTCGTCGTTCTTCCGACCAGCTTTTCCATTGCCGGTCCGCTGCCACCCTCCCATACTTCTCGGATCCTCCTCCACCCCCGTCCACCCTCCACGATCCCCTTTCGAAGCCGCGCCATACCTCCCCGCGGACAAATGCAAAACTAAAACGCACCTCCCCTATTCTCTGTGTAAATATGGTCGGGAACTACTGCACGGTCGTTGAACGGGGTGAGCACACTTTTTCCAACCCCCGACCCGCTTCCCACCCCGGCGATCGCATTCCGCCGCCAACCCCTGTTCACCGAGAGTAGATAGCTCTGTACGCGTTGCGGCTACAACCGAGACGGGGAATACCAAGGCGGCGAAGGCCCACGGTTGTTTTACTTTTCTGTAAGGGGATGCTACGAAACTCCGGAACATTGGTACACCTGCGCATCCCGCGACTCTCTGCGTCTCTAGCAGGCCGGGCGTATATTACGCGGCCTACGAAACCGTGTTGCAACTTCCAGCATATTCCTGCACCGGCAAATATGTACCGGTATCATGGCGAGTGATATATGGATCTCTAAAGGTTCATGAGTTATCGGCGATACTTTGTTTCGGCGCAAGAGTGCCGGCTAGGTAGCGTAAGAGGGTATCGGGGATCAACGAGGGCTGGAAGATCGTTGGTGTTCGCTGCTCGCTCTCTTTTCTACGTTTCATTGAGTTTCTTTCTTTTTTCGAGAGAGGGAAGATGAACTTTTGTAGTAAAATTTTAGAGGGAAGTTTGAGGGTGAATTACGACGTAATTAAATTGGGAACGTGGAATATCGAAGTCGAGAGTTTTAATACCGAATTGGAATAATTTATACTAATTTTCAACAATGTTTCACTGTGTTTGATATATGTAGTATCGTAGCAGAGATTTTTCAATGCTTTGTCGTTTTATCTGTAACTTGCAAATTTTCGAAATTAAAAATTCTGACAGGTTTCGGAAGTTTCTTGATGCTAATTCGTGATTACAAATTTGATTGCTATATTGAATACATAGATAGGAGATATCACCTATCAACCTTCATCTTCCGCTGTCAAAATTATTATGTACTATCTTTAGATACTTGCTGTTTCTTCTTTCATTAAGTATCAATAGAATCCTCATCGAGAGTCGTGTTTATGCATCCATCATGCGTTATTTAACACTTTGACTGTCGCACATTTTTCATATAGTACGCCCAACAAACAACAACCAAATGATATGGCCAAATATAGCAAAAATTTACGTTGTTCAAATTTTCAAAGAATGGTTGGTATAAAACAAACATAAATTTTTAAAATTAGTATCGTCGGATACTGATGACCACTATGGCCCCACTCAGAAGGCAAACGCCTGTCACTGATGACCACTATGGCAGTCAACGTGTTAATCAACTCAATGAGCAATTTTCATCGACGAATTTATCCTTCAATAGTAATTTAATAGTAATTTATCAACTCTTAAAAGCCATTGCTGCCAATTATATTTATATGATATTTTTATTCGTATTTATAAATTCCTTCAACCTATTTCTTAATACTTCTTAACAACAAATATTAATATAATATTTATACTAAGCTTCAGATATACCATAATTTATTTTTATATCAACCTTATAATCTTCTGAACATTGTGTCATTCTCAGTGTCTCATGATAGGTATTTAATTAAGAATTATTATTTCTTTGAATCAGAATAATACACGATGCAGTTAGATACTGATAGTTAAAACACACTGAACATGTTTCGAAGAAATTTATTCCATTCAACACATGACGACTGCAGAACGTTTATGAGCGCTCGTAATACATGCTTGGGGAATTCTCCATGTACTGGGATATTATCCAAAGACGATGGAATACCGTGTACAGAGAGCCACGCAAAGCCAGAATGTAATGAGAGGAGAGATTTCGACAGTTAGATCCAGGAAGAGAGAAACCTTTCGGACTTTTATGGTTTTAAATCTTCTTCGTAATACGCGTCATAAAGGGATAAAAATTTTATGGAGCCTTGTAACGTGTAATCGGGATTTACGTCGAGGACTGTGGGATATATGTGTATAGGCTACTGCGACTGCAGCGAGTTTCGCAACATAGGGACGTGCAATAATATCTTTGCTACGTCAAAAACTTCCAGTGTACAGTCAACACATATTTCCAGACTTTCCAGTTTCTCTGTGTAAATTTGAAAATTCATTGATATTGCGACTCTTTTTGAGAGAAATAAAATTAAATTCTTGACGAGTTAAATGTATTTTTGGAAGTTGGCACTACTGGCAAATGAGTTGGTAGCGCGTTAGAACCACTTTCCTGTACTCTGTTCGACGAGAATTGGCAGGAAGTATATATATAAAATGATCAAATGGTCACATGATCGATGCTGCGAATGCAGATATGTAGTTACTGAATGTGAATGTCCAGGGCTGTCTGTTAGGAGTCCTAAATAGGGGCCCTTGCATATAGGGTCAGCCAAAATTTTCGTAGAAGTGTTTGATCTTATGACTGGATCAGCTCAGGCCCAGGTCTGATGTTTCAATCTTGGCCTGATCATGCATTGCTCACGTGCAGATGTTTATATTTCCTGTCAATTCTCGTTAAACGTAGTATAGAATTGAACGTCTATTAAAGACCCTTTAATATTTTATACGAAATAAATTATTGTAAATACAGACAAATCTTTCATAAGACGATACTCTAAATTTGTGTTAAGAAATTATAGATTCTAATGTGGAATAACATCTCTGATACGTTAGAAATTTTTAATATTTAGTATTAGTATCTAATACCTAATATTAATAATATCTAATGTATTATATTTAACTAAATATTAATTTTCAATTTTTAAAATTACTATTAATTTTTAATATTAGGTACTATATATTAATACCAAATATATTAAGTATATTGTATTATATTTGACTAAATATTGATTTTCAATTTTTAAAGTTACTATTTTTGATATTAATTTTCTAAACATAAATTTCAAAATTTGTGACTGCTGTAGCATTTGCTTTGTAATATACCTTGTTTTGATAGAATATATGGTTGAAAACTCTTGGAAACTTTTATAAAAAAATTATGGAATACATATTCAGTATTTCATACTTGACCAACTATAAATATAGACTATTTTATAATTATGATATTACATATTGTTACATAATTTTTATAAAAGAATCGTGTCTACTCGAATTAACAATTTGCAAATGAATATATGAATCCCCTGTTATATGGTGGATTTTAATGAATAGTCTAATTAATCCCGAACACAATTACTTCCACTAATTCGATCTCATAAAATGCCTTCCCAATAGGACTAGCAGCTGGTCCAGCAAGTCAGATAACGCGCCATCTGGTACTGACGCCGCGATAAATTGCGGCAGTATTAACTTTCATTCTTATTCATTTAACAGTTTCAACTTTACACCGTGTCGAAAATGTCTGCCTTATGAAATAAGCTTAAGTAGGAAACTTACTATCACACATCTGCGATCTACATTTCCCATTATGTCAGAAAAAGTAGACTTATTATAATATGGTCAACCAAATTGATATTCCACCTGAATACCATGTCTTGATCATTTCAAAATACTCCATATCGCAGATTTATTATTAATCAGGTCTGACCAAAATTCGCGATACATATTATTACTGTAATTACGAAAGAAATTATTAATTACTATTAATTATTATCAGTTGAGGTCCTTTATTCTAGAACATGTAACGGGACTCTTCAAACTTACACGAAACGAAACAAAATTTTATTTTGACACTTGCTGACAAGTCAAATGACAATGCTGAGTCTATCCGGACCCCAATACCTAGAGAAATGCTATTATTTTAAATTATTTTTATTTTGACACTTGCTGACAAGTCAAATGACAATGCTGAGTCTATCCGGACCCCAATACCTAGATAAATGCTATTATTTTAAATTATTTTGTTCTCCTGTTGGTATTTTCTGATACTAATTCTTCAGGTAAATGTTTACTGATAGTGTCTCGAGCAAACTGCATCTTTTCAAAGAAAAATACGCAAGGTTTTCAAGCGATGGCTAAAGATTAAAGACTTCCAGAGTAGCCTCATAGCCTCACCTTTAAGAATCACCACTGCTTCCCAAGTCTACTAATATCATAAATACCAGAATTCCACGCTGATCTCCATAATTTTCCCTGAAATACTTAAAAACGTTCTCCCACAAAACGCCACGGAAAGAAGAAAATTGTTCCACCGAAATTTCATTTCACGCAGACACCCGAGTGACAAGGAGTGACAAGTCCGCGTTATAAATTCCTATTCGTCGGCGCGCCCTGTCGAAACAAGGAAAAAGCAGCGGGACCCCGACTATTTTACCTGGAATCGAAACAAAACCATTTCTCACCGAGCCACGACGACCAAAAGCGTCGAGACATTCCTTAACCTCTGCCTGGAACCTTCTTATCGCGATTATTCGAGCAGACGGGAGGAGCCGTCTGCTGAAGAAATAGGGAATCCGCGTTCCATTTTCCTCGTATGCGCGATCACCATCGCTGGAGTGTTACGAGGGAACCGAAAGAGAGCAAGAGTTGCCACGGAAGCGAAGGAGGGCCGTCTCTGTTCTCCCTGTTGCCGGGGAAATGTGCCGGGAAAAGCGAGAGAAAGAGAGGAAGAAAGAGGATTGGAAGGTCGCGTAGAGCCGGATTGAGCTTGGCTGGTAGACTGCGTAATCGCGCATCGTTTTTCCTGCATTATGAATCGCGCCAGGGGATAATCGTGGCAGTATTTACGGAGCTTTTCGGCACAAAGGGGTTACACCGCGAGTCCCACTCCCGTATTCCGTTTATCTCCGGCAAAGCGGTTACCGTTAGACCATGAGCCGCACGCCTTTGCTGTTTATGTGCGTTACCGGAGCTGTTACCGTTATTAACAAAACACAAACTGTCTTTCTCGCGTCTCTCATTTTCGCCTCACGCACGCCCTCTAGCGCCCGGCCGGATTTCTCGTCTACGGCGGCGCTAGTTGTGCTCCCGTCCCCGCCATCGGCCATTGCGCTCCTCTCTCGCGCTCAACCGTCTAGCGTTCCCGCGTATACACATCTTGTCGCGCGCTTTCTCGTTCGCCGGCTCGCCTTTTTTCCCCTCCGACTCGTGGTACTTAAATTTAATGACTCGCGAAAGAGCAGGAAATTTCGCGAGTCGTGTTTCTTTATTAATGTATGTGTACGTGGGAATAATGTAAAGGTTTGCGCTCTGAAGCGACCCGTCGTCCACGCAGCGGCCGCTCCTCATCGCGGGCATAAATATTTTTCGCTAATTCGCGTCATTAGTTCTCGCGCTCGTGTAATTTGTACGCTTTTTTCCTCTCCTCGTTTTGCGCTCCCCCTTTTTATCTCGCTTTTCTCCCTCTATTTTCCCTCTTCCCGTTTTCCTCGTTTCGGTTCAAGCTTCCTTTTAGAACTGTCGCACGTGACACGCGAGCTCACCCTTGGTTTTGTACCGTTTAAAATGATAGGTAACGTTTGTATCGCGAACCACAGCGTACGAAATGGACGAGAGCGGGCGTGGGCAGGGTGGGATGTTTGATTAATTAACGCGATCATTCCCTAATTCGTCGAGGTAACTGGAAAAACAAATTTTCGTTTGGGATAGGCTTAGCTGTCATCGAAGGTGGCTGTGTTTAACGTGGCATTAAAACTAATTGCAAGTATCAGGCTGGTAGGGTAAATATTGGTCTAGTATGAAGACTATAGGGTGTCTGAATTTGGGATCTTAATGTTACTGGTTAATCGGATATAAAAGCTTTTCCCTCTCAACCCATTTCGTGTTTTCTTCTATCTTCATTTTCAATCTTTTCAAACTAACTCTGGCATACGTCTACAGTGCTGTACTTCAAGACAGAGCGCGCAGTGCCTAGCCATAAACTGTCAATAATCCCGGAATACTTGATGCGAAACGCAAACTCGTCTGTGAGGCCATCATAACCGACAAAAATAATCCAAAAGCCATCATCAGCGAGCTTAATACACTCAATGGTACGTGACGATGTCCCCCCATCATTCGAATTCTCGCTTAACGCAATTCGAAAGCCATCTAGCCAATTGATCGACCTATACCTACCACAGCGACTCGCTCGCGCGCACACACACGCAGTGGGTCGCGCGAAGCCAGTGGAATTCGAGAAATTCGCAGCAGGGTGTCATTTGTAAGAGTCAAGCACACGCGGACGCGGTACGATCGCCGCGAGACAGCCAAGAATCCCTCTGCAAGACGCGCAAGAAACGGCCATTAATCGGGCAACGAGGGTTCCTCGAGTTGTAAACGAGCGAGGGAGGAGCACAGGTGTGTAGCGGCATTCGCGTTCGCGGAATAGCCGCGTTTAACTGACGACACGATCGGCTCGATGGACCGAGAGAATAGGATCGGGCGCAGCAGACAAGTGCATCGTGCATTCTCTTTGTCCCCGGCGTTGTACCCAAACCGAGGTTCTCCACGCGCGTCGTCCCTGCAGCGTCCTGGTCTGACCCGCGTCGGCTGTACCGGGCTGGCTGTTAGCTGCGGCGAAAGCACTGCGGATGGCATTTGCGGGAAGCGCAGGGTTGACGAGGGAATCGGTAAACCTAGCTGGCCGGGCTACCCTGCGAGATCAGACCACGCGCGTCCTCATATATCGGCTAATAGACACGGGGATACGCGCCAGCCCTGCAGGCTTATGTCACTTACCTCTCAACATCGGCCCGATTTTGTCGCTCGAGATCCGCCGCCAGAGATTACGCGCGCCGCGCTCGATTTATCGGCCGAATTTGTTAGTCGAATCGGGCCGACCTGTCCAATAGAAAATTTCGTTCCGTCCCAACCCTCGCTGTCCACGCTCCGCTCCGCTTTTCCCCCGCGGTTCCCAGATTGCACGCTGATTTTTCGGCCGATCGAAACCAAGCGCGACTAACGCGAGATTGGAAAGGGAGCAGGCCAAAGCGCCGGGACAAATATTGTTTTTTAATATTGTCCAAGTGTCAGCCGACTTTCCGGCCTCGCGGAATGAATAACGGCTCGCGCTCGCCACCCCGCCAGCCCCGATTGGCGCGAAGGCGAGGCGCACAATTAGTATATTGCTTATGATACGCGGACGTAGAGCGTGATTAACCTGACTGGGTATTAGCCGACGGTACACCGGTCTGATAATCAGAGACAGGGCGAAGGACGCCCGGTGATTATTACGTTTTCCCATCAGCTATGGGAAACAATCAGATCCTGGCGGAATTTTTATCCAGCCAGCTGGTTACAAAGGAAATCTGCGCGGCGAAAAAGTTCGTTATAACCCGTCACGGACTCGGCTGCTTTAAGGATTATTTTCACGTGCGCCCATCGGTGCTCCGTTGATGGAAGGATACGCGCTTTAATCAAGTTAATGCAACCACGCGCCACCCCGCGTGGACCCCCAAGTCCGCGTGTGTACGTGATCATGCCGGACCTAGCAGACTTTTATGAACGTTACACACTTTGGAAACGGTGCCACCGCGTGCCAACCGGAAGCTCGGGCCACGGGCCGCTTCTTACACGGCACGTTCCTCGCAGATTGCTTCTGGGAAAAATACAGGGGTAATTTGGGAACGCTTTTTCGATAGCTTCCGTGGAACCACCGGCATTTTCCACCATTATCGAGCCACCTCGTGACCATTTCTGTGTTATACTTAGGGTTTAGGGTAGTTGATCGACCGATCGAGAAGTTTCCTGGGTCTTGGCTGAGGAAGTATTTAATCCGAAATTATACTTATGTTAATTTGGGATTATTTTGTGGACAGGTGTTTTACTGAATGGTGAATGTGTGAAATGATATGTGAATAATCATTCGAGATGGATGTTATAAGATATTATAGGACATAGGTTAGATCAATCCTCTGCAGACAGAGATCTGATCGTTTAATAAACGACGACGCTTTTTTAATAACAAACAAATTTATGTTTTTACATTATGTGATTCCTTTATTAGTAAAAGTATACCAATTTTATTTCATTTAAAACGTAATAAGATTTCTGCGCAATGTTGGTCTATTTTATTATCTGAAATCCTGTGCCAGGATTTAATTCCGCAAAGAGTTAATAACAAACAGATTTATTTAAACTAAAGTATTACACCTTCTTTTCTTCTTTTCTTGGTCTCTAACTCTGAAACACTGGATTTCCCAGTCACTATGACTCGACTGCATGCATTCGGACTCGACTTGCACCCTTATTTAAATCCTGAAACTCTCTCTCCTTTCATATGCAAGCTCTCTTCGGTGATCACTCATTTTCCACGCGACCTTACCTTTGGTGGACTAGGTACTTGACATTTGGACGCATTCCTAGACTTTCGTTCATTGTTTGCATTCGACCTGATCATAAATATCTCATCCCATGCATTCACTTAAAACTAAGACTATACTCTTAATACACTCTTAATATTATTTCCTTTGTTAGAGTCCTTCACAGCTTGCAGTACCAGAATATATTGTTGAAGATAACATGAAAGAAACATTTTTATATTATTACATTCCGTGATGTAATTTATATCGTGGAAAAAGGTGGTGGGATAATTAATCAGGTATGATAATATTGTTTTTATATCATGGAAGTGTTATTACCTTTTACTTATGTGATTCAGAATGGTATTTTAAAAACATATTTTAATAATTTCATATTTTCTATAATCCTTCGTCTACAGAATCTTGTTTGTTGGAATAATATCTGAGTTTTCTCTTTCTTTGATCAGAAGTTATTAAACTGTAGTACTTATTAATATTTATGCTAGTGACGCTATTGAAGATTTCTAAATAAAATGAAGGCTTCTGACAGAACATTTCTTTGAGACGTTATTTATTTCAAAAATATTTAAATAGACCTATGAACACAATCATTATTTATAAGTATAAGTATCAAATATAGTCCGTTCAAACTGATTTTTCAATTCACATTGGACCAACCACAGTCTGAACAATTATTTTCAAACTTTTGAAAATGATTATAGGATATTTCTCATATACGTGTAATTAGGTATTCCAATTTCTGTCAAAATTCTTCCTTCAATCGTTATATCGTTTATGCGATAATTCGCAACGTGAATAGAATCTTCGAAGATTATAATTAATAATATTAATTTCCCAAATATGAAACAAAAATCACCTCTACAGTATCTTGTTTGTTTGAGGAATATCTGTTAGTGAACCTTTGATAAGGAGTTATTAAATTGCAGTATTTATTAATATTTATGCCAGTGATGCTATGGAAGGTTTCTAAATAAAATGAAGGCTTCTGACAGAAAATTTCTTTAGGGCGTTATTTAATTCAAATACATTTAAATAAAACTATAAACACAATCATTATTTAAAAGGGTATCAGAATTTATAGGTTAAATTTCAAGTATAGTCCATTCAAACTGATTTTTCAATTCACATTGAGCCAAACACGGTCTGAATAATTATTGTAGAGACATGGTGAGTGTTAAATAATATAACTACTATTTATTAAACATAAAATAATAATACAATGTGTGGTGACGATAAAGACTATGAATATAGATATATATATATATCAACTAAACTCTTACGACTACAACTAACGACATAATTCAACTAACAACACGATTGCGACTCACAGACCCAGCTTGACTAGCTCTCAAGCACTGTCTCTCAAGAAGAAGCCCCCTAACCATTTCTTCCTTCCTTGTATATTCCCTAAAAAGCCTCCCCCAACACGACCAAATGTGGTCATGCTAAGTGCCTGACGCATCGCCGGGGTTTTTCCGAATGACCTGGCCCTCGAACCCTCGGCGACTTTCCAAACCAAAGTTACCTGCACACGAGGTGGGCATTCTGCGATACTACATTATTTTCAAATTTTTTAAAATTACTGTACCACATTTCTTCAACGCATGTAATTAGCTATTTCTGTCGAGATTCTTCGTCAACTATTATACCGTTTATAATACAATATAATTAGCAACGTAAATATCTTCGTAGATTAAATTTCCCAAGAATGAAGCAAAAATCACCCCCGTTGCTGATCCTCGATTCGAATTATCATCGCGCCGGAAGCTAATAACGAATCGCGTAATAATTTTTCAAAGACGAGCAGCTCGCAGCGATTCGCGTCTCCGCTAATTTGCCCCTGGGATAGATAAATTAGCCTGGTTTTCGTCGTTAATAAAGGCACGGAAAGACAAGAAACGAAATCTCTTGTGCTCGCGTCGCGAGTTAAAAACGCAGAAGAATTGGCACGGAAGATGAACGCGGCCAGACTTGCCCAGTGACCGAACATTACTATGTTAAGAGTCCTCGGGAGAGAAGCAGGGGTTGTTGCACGGCATCCCCAGAGCGGCCTGGGCAGCATCGCTTGATAAGACTCGCGGTATCGAACGGTGAGAATCACTGCAATCCCCGGTGTGTGATAACTCAGGTAGCGTGAATAAGCTGACCTCTCTTTGCTAGAACATACCGCCATTTATGCAACAACACTGCATCGCCAGCGTCCAACTCTTTTCCCCTACACTCGCATGGATTCCGGTATGTGTGTCCTACATGGCCGGCGATTTAACATCCTATCGTTTTACGGCACTCGTTAAACGCACAGCGGATACGAAAGCTACTGTACGCGTTCTGATTTCACCCGAATGTTTCTGTCTGCTTTCGTAAAAGCTGTCCGCATCCGAACAAATGTCGTTTTTCCCCCTTTCTTTTTTCCTTTTCCATTCGTTTTTATTTTTGCTTTTATTTTTATTCCCCTTTTTTTCCTGCTTTCCTCCGTTTTTTCCCCGAAGCTGGCATCTGACGCCGCGCTGCCGTCTGCCATTTTGTTTCCGCGGGTGGTGAAACGCGCGAAGTCGAAACTCCACTTCCTTGCGAGGATGCTCGATCTCCCGTTGTTTCGATAGCTGATGGAACTTCGTATTTATTTGGGTTTTCGATTGGTGAAGGAGATTATTGCTTAGGGGATATTAGAAAGTAGAATTTAATAGATTAAGAATGGTACCTTTGATTAACGGTTTGGTAATATAACGAAATCTATGAGATAAATGTAAACAAATATTTGTGTATATATTATGTCAGATGCTAGTTTTTCCAGTAAATAAATCCTTTTATTATAGATACTCATGAAGCATTATTTTTCATAATAAATTATTCAAATTTACCTATTTATAATTTAATAAATTTATACCGGACCTACCTTAATAGTAATAATAATAATATCTAGTCACTGCTTTTTACTTCTTGCTTCTGCAGTTATTATTTCTATTACTAGAATTAGTACCAATATTATTATTAATTAATACTAATAATATTAATACTACTAATACTATTAAACCACTTTTAATAATAGTAATAATAATATCTAGTCCCTGTTGTTTACTTCTTGCTTCTGCAGTTGTTGAGAATAGGAATGAAAAAATTCTATTGTTAAAATTAATACTAATAATATTAATACTACTAATACTATTAGACCAGTTACGTCTGAAATGAAAATGTGCTTCATTAGCTGTATAAAAATATTCCTAAGCAGTGCGAACCATCAGAAAAGTGTCGTTAGCCTTTATTAAAATATAATTCTATAATTTCAATAAACTCGCATTAAAATAGAAATTAAATTTACCTCTTCTACCTCTTTTGAGTATCGATCTAACGTATGGAGATACTCATTATTGAAACGGAAGAATTCCAATCCTTCATACCACGACAAAGGAACAGTGGAGTCGTCGTTCACGCTAACCATTGCCAATAAGCATTCGTTTTCTCCCAAAAGCGTTCTCCGAGCACCTGAAACATCGTGGAAAACAAAACTCCATTGAATGATAGGTACAAATAAAACGAATCCTTGCACAGTCTCCCGGCCAAAGCTGAGGGAGACAATAGGAGAAACCCGGGTGGTTTCAAGTCGAATCCATACAAAAGGCCGATTGTCGCAGTGGGAGCTGTGTTTCGAAGCGGTGACAGGATCGCGGCTATCATCGGGCGACGGAACAATAATTAAATATCAATCCTCGACATCCCCCGGAGAGTTTTCTTTCCGCGTTATAAGCTGTCCACTCCACCTGACATCGGCTTCGAACGCTTAATTGCTTCGAGATTCTTTAATTTCACGCGCACTTTGAACGGATGCGATCGCCGGCGGAGTTTGAAAAGCGTCAACGGAACGGTGTGCAGAACTTTTATCGATAAAAACCGCGCCGGGGGTTTCAGCGGAAAGCGTTCGCGCGAAAGAGCAACGATCACGGGGTGAAATATAGCGTTAACGAAGAAATGAATCACGTCACCGTATATCTACCCCACCGGATAGCTAACCGAGTAATTTTAAAATGCAGAAATTCACCTGGGGAAGCCTTATCCGGCTAGGAAGGAAAATTATTTTGTCGCCATGACACGTGCCTAGGGGAAAGGAGCAGGAAGAGGGATGGGTAAGGAGCTTGAGAACGATATGAAAAACCGAGTTTATGGCGGTTGTAAAGATTATGCCGCAAAGAGTGCTCGATATACACGGACGTGTTCCTTTTGTTTTCCCTTTCCGCCCTTCCATCTTTTTTCGGTTACCCACCCAAAGGCTTCTCGTTGCTGTGCAGCCGACTATGGAACGCGCTTGTAACACTTGCCTTGCATGAACAGATTCCACGTAATATATATACCTACACACGTGTCGTCGTTTCTTACGTGAACCTATTGTTTCGCAAATTTCCGAATTAATATTCCTTTTTCGTTGCAACTTGCTTGCGGTATTGTTTATCGGGGGGTGTGATTGCATATTAACCCTTTGCACTCGAGAGATGACCTTTAATCATCATTAGATAAAATTTCGAAGATCGACATTAATTAATATACCAAATTTAAGATGATGTAACGGTATGCAAATAATTCTACGTTTTAATTATTACTCCATTTCTTATTTACTGCTGAACAAAATATCATCAGCTATATGGCAGAAAATTTTTGCATCCCTATTCTTCTTCAGCCAAAAAATCGTCGAGTGCAAAGGGTTAAATTGTCGAGATAAATTTTAATTGGGATTTGTTGTGGCATGAGTTTGGTAGGCTTATGGAAGAATTTTTGAATTATTTTCCCTTTTCCTTCTTTTGTTTGATCAGGATGTTATTAAATGTCCTTTCATGTTCAATTTTCATCGTGTATTATCATTGTCTAATTTTCAGGCTTGACAGAATTTTCAAATTACTTTTCCATGGTTTTTGTAATTCGATTTATTAAATTGTATTATTCGTTGAGAGTGTGTTGATTAAATATTTTGGATATTAAAAATTATTGTGGGGGTCTTCTTCCCACTGTCAACTATCGTTGAAAAGGAAGGGGTGCGTTTCGTCCCGGGTATGCTAGTAGACTCATCATTAAGTCTACCCTAGCAGGCTCTGCCTTAGACTGCGATACTATTAGAAGGTCGGGATTTTATATATATAGGATTTCCTGAATCCCTCTAATGGCGAAGGTGAGAATGATGGTCGCTACACTGTAATTATATATCGTGGTATTTTGAGTGTGCCGAATTTGGTGAGAATTTTTCAATTATTTTTCTTTCTTTGGTATGTTTAAATCCTTTTTAAGCTAGTGAATCAATTTTTCTATGCCATATGAAAATTTTCAAGATATTTTATGTTTTCGTCGTAATTTGGACAGTAGATGAACAATAAACTAATATTCATCGAATCCCAGTAATTAAATTAATGATGTACAGTTGATTAAATACTGTGTAATGATACCTGATAGAGTATCTAATATCGGATTAAGTGCTCTTGAAATAACATTTAGTTGGATTTAATTTGACGTCGCATCTTCAGTTGGCTGAACAAACCATAAGAATTAAAAATAATTTTATTCAGTTCATTTCTAATTCAAATACCACTAATTATCATTCGAATTTTTCCAATATAGATGCACGGATATAAAGGTGTCATTGTCTTCTACTATGATCACCCAGGTTTGACATCATTCGATCACTGAAACTCGATAGTTCCTTTCCCTCTGCTAGAATTTATATCAAATGAAAGCATTTTGTACATTTTCCCAGACAGTGTACACATTCAGACAGGCAGGACTCGATCAAACACTCTAACACATACACACATCAGTCGCTATTCACCCGTTAGAGCTCTGTTGTAAAACACAGTTTGTTTGTTTTTGATATTGTTCGAAAAAAATCCCTTTTTGATGTTTTCTTATATTTTATATTACTCGCGTCAAATACAAAGCGACACGTGAAATTCGAATAACTGGTCAAAGAGTAACTAGACAAAAGAGTATTACTACTATGAACATTAAATACTACTGTTTCAAATAATATTCCTATCATGATTTTCTTCGTATTAAAATTCCATTTTAAATTGCTGCTGAATGTAATAAAAATTACTAAATTCGATTTCAAAATCTTCAAAATTCAGGGATATTCGAAAATATGTACATCTTTGACAATGTTCGGGAAGAATATTTTGGAATACAGTAAAATATGGACTACAACAGTCAAATTTTTACTCTCCATACATCAGTGACTATATGATAAGCCTGTATATTACATAGTAGAAACGAAAATAAAAATTTTTACTTGCTTTTCATGTAGAATATATTTCTGTCTATAGATGGACACTTTTTATTTGAAATAAAGATTACAAATAAAAAAAAGCAGAACAAATACATATTTCAAATGATATAACAAATAAAGTTGTTCGAAAATAGGAATTCGGATAAATAAATTTTTAAATATCATTTCAGAAATAATTTATCGACAAACAATTTCGTTATTTGAAATAATACATGTTCTTGTATGACAAGAGATTCTATCTTTTAAAACACTGATTAATTACTAATTATAAAATATTAACGTTAGTCCTACAGGCTTGTAATATCTAAATAAACATATCGTATCTAAATAATAATACTTTTCTGTCATGTTTCTGTCAAAATAAAATGAACATTAATTTTATCAAATTCAATGGCATGTCTCCGCTACTTACAAATATAAAATATCCAAATTAAATCCTACTGACCCCTTCAATAATTTCAGTATTATAATCAACCCAGAAGTTACTATTCCACCATAAATCACTGCACAAATTCCATGACATTTTGGCATCCCTCGTGCACCCTTTCCCCCAATAAATCACTTTCATTACTAACTACACCACGATCTAAATTTACATCCTCCAAAAAACAGCAGAAAAAAGAAATAAAAAGAATATATCACAATTATTACAAAATGGTGACAAATGCTCTGACCAACCCTCAATAAATCCTGCACACCTCTATCTACGATACGATATACGTAACGATCAAACCCCATCAACTGCAATTTAAGCGAACAGAAAAGGATCACCATCAGGGACCACTTATTATTATACAATTGACATGCAACACAGACACAACGTGTTCCCTCTAGTTAGACATGCCCAATTTCATAATAATTCTTTATGCTGCTGCTCCGATGCTGCCACTGACACGGGATAAACCGTCAGTCGCTCATTCGAACAGTTTACGATAGAATTCGTACGCGAGCCGCAGGTTGGGCAAAAACCGCATAGGTGTTTTAAATAAACTGCTACCGGGCATGCCATAAGCTACTCCACGTGGCCGTGGCCATTTCCCGACGCGAACCTGTGGATTAACGGAACACGACCGCTTTAGGGAGAGGAGGTGGTGGGAAAAATTTAACAGAAATTTGCATCGAACTCGGCTCGGCCCAGTAAATATGCAAATTTCGCCGAACATCGGGCGTGACTGGTTTTTCCGCGACGAGGGGGCCAGGGGCGGCTGCGCTAGGGGCGAGAGAGCGGAGGGCAAAGACGATAAGTATTGTCAGTGGAAAAGTGACATGGCCGGTATGGAACAAAGGACGACAACACCGCGAAAACGCGACGATCCTTCGGAAATAACGCAACGGTACCGAATCATTTAAATTTTGATGAATTAATCGAGCCTCGAGCGCGACGTTCGTTAGCATAGTACTTTTACTTTAAAATTTGTCACTCGTCGAAAGTAGTCACTGGATACTCGTTCTTTATTCTCTTTGCCCGTAGGTAATTTATGATCTTTTGTTACTTTTGCATACGTCGATATTTTTTCTTTTTTGGGGGGTGGGATTTTTTTTACGTGATACGGGTCATCCATCGTGGATCCGTATAAGTGATTCTGGGAGTAATTAATAATAATTCGTGTCGCGATGTACGCTGACACTAAAATCTTCGATAATATATCGCTGAAATAAATTGGTATAAATCTGCACTCTTCGTTTCTGGTAATAAAGCAGAAAGTTCCCCAGTTTTCTCCAGTACTGTTGTATTATGATAAATTATGATGTGCATAGATAATTTTGTAGTCGTTGCATTTTTATAATCTTGTTTATAATATTTTATTATAATGTTATGGAGGATAATATGATAGGTCTTGTATTTAATTGTTTATTGATGGTATTAGTGAACGTTGCTTATAATATTGTTCTATTATTGTTTCTATTAAATTATTATAACTCCTACTATTATGATAAATTATGATGTGCATAGATAATTTTGTAGTTGTTGTTTTTATAATATTGTTCTATTATTGTTTCTATTAAATTATTATAACTCCTACTATTATGATAAATTATGATGTGCATAGATAATTTTGTAGTTGTATTTTTGTAATATTGTTTATAATATTTTATTAGAATTTTGTGCATGATAATATGATAGGTCTTGTATTTAATTGTCTATTGATGGTATTAGTGAACGTGGTTTATATTGTTCTATTGTTTCTATTAAATTATTATAGCTCCTGTTATTTGTGTAATAGCAAATGGCATTGTTTTCTTTGTGAATTTGTACAAGCAATTATGAGAATAATTAATAACAATTCGTATCTTGATATAAATTGATACTAAAATCTATAGTATATTACCGATATTAATTCATTTTTATTAATAAAATTGAAATATTTCCTGTTCTTAACACAAATATATTGCAATATATTGTGATATTAAGTATTTATGATATTTATAATAACATAGTAATATTATACAGAATATTACAATTATGTCTGAAAAATAATCTTCATGAATATAATATTGGAGGAATATTACTACAATATTATTAACATATTTAACAATAAATACTCCATGGTAATCAATTTATAATTACATTTGTATTTTATTATTTTCTTTCCATCGCTGTTATTATTTATAATTATACAATGATGTTATTCGCAACACTGTCGTAAGAAAAATGTACCCTCGAAGCATAGAAAAATTTCCCAAAACCACGATGGAGCTCGAAATATAATTGGAAGAGGCATTCGATGAAATTTACAATCGAAGATTAGAAGCAATAAGTATCTCGATGAAAAAAGGGGAAGAAATTTACTATGGTAATGCTGATGAAGTCGAGCGATTTCGATGAAATGTGAACTGATAGTAGTATCTCCAGCCCCACAAAAGCCTCCGGTAATGGGAACTTCACAAGTATGCGTCTCCCTTTCGCAAGCTTTCATTATCACAATATCCATTTAATTACATTGTCTTAAGCCACCGGCAAAGGCACCTGCCAGCGGACTTAACCTGTGTTCCGCTCACTAACACTGTCAACATAATTCTCGGCTTATCGTAACTGCTGATCTAGCAGTTACATGTTACACGATACCGCATCGATGCGAAGCAATTGTTGCTAGAATAAAGTGGTGAGTTACAGGTGAAACGGCGCAACCACGTAGCCTGGCCCGCCTGTCGCTCATTTCGCGATAATTATACGCTAATGAGGCCTCCTAGCCTCGACACGTCTCGCTATCAAAAAGCATAAGTCGTTAGAAAATTGGGGAGGCGGTGGTTAAAGCGACTGGGTTTGGATTGCTTCATAATTTGTTCATACTTTGTTATTTTATTCTTTTAGTATTTTTTGAGGTGTCTAGAATAGGGTGGAGGATTGGGCTAACATTATCAGAGTTCTTGGGAATGTAAAAGGTAATTTCTTATTAATAATATATGTAGTAAATTTATTAACACTAGAACTACGACCTATAATAGGTTGTTACATATATTATATACACAATAAATGAAATAATTGTAGTGGTATGGGTGGGTGAATAACTATAAATAATTATGTTCTGATCAAAATGAAAGTAAGCATAAATTTTATCAAAGGCAGTTCATATGTTCTATGAAATTGTATAAATAAAATATCTGGAAGAAGTCATTTTGACCCCTTTGGTAGTTCTAGTATTGGCATATATTCAGTGGTGGAAAATTAATTGTCTGTGAATAATGAATTTAATTTATAATTTGAGATAAAGTCGAAAACTTGAAGCTCTGAATTATGCCTCATGATTTCATTGATAGTTTATAGTTTTATCTAACACATAGATATTTTTTAAGGTATATGGAGTAGAATGGGGGACGTAATCAACATGAGTAAAATTGTACAAAAAGTTGGAGGTACCTTTATGTTAGTATTATATTTTTATTAATTCATATTGTCACTTGTTAAAATTAAATCTAAGTCGTGCTTCGAAGAAAGTCGAAAAATTGGAGAAAAGTATTTACGTATAATATTATTACAGTAAATAATTACTAAGGAATCCTTTTAAATAACATTTATATTATTAACACAATATGGGAGAAAATATTAAATAACGTATTTACTTAATAAAATAACAATGTTAATTAATGAATATACAAATATTTATATTGAATACAGTATTGAGTGAAATTTAATTTTGCTCTGTATTAACATATGGAATAATATCTGTATAATAATTCATATGGAAGAAATACACGTTTATCAAATTATTTTCCACGTTTGATATTGTTAATTCCCTTAAGAAATTTGTCAAACATCTTCCGAAATTGCAGAAACCCCCGAATTTTTCAGGGAAACAACTGGTCTAGCTCAAAAATTAGTCTCTGCACGTGGTATATCGATCTGCCCGCTCAATTTTATTTCCCCTATCCACGTTATTTTTGCTAAAGCAACTGATAACGCACGCAATAACCGTTTAATCCTCGATGTACGTTGAACACGAAACGAAATTGGAATGCACTCGCATCTAAAACAAGCCCTAGACGATTACGCGGCCGCATATAAATTCTAATAGAGATGATTACATCCCTGCAACCTGGAATTTTATACTATAAACAGGGCCCGTGGTCGGAATCTACATACAAATTGAACACACTTTCTCCTACGTGTATCCGACTTTCTGCAAATTTTATGCGCCGCAATTAAGTGATTTCGATGTTAAAAACTAACCGGCTACGATAATCGATATTCACATACCGCCGCCATGGCGTCCGTGCATACTCGGGGAAATTTAATGAGCCTGCACGCACGGCATAAAGGCAGCAGCGAGACCTGATTAAGAAAAGATCCGCCTGCCGCGATTAATCCAGCCACGTTTCGCCGCCTTTGTATTCCGTTCGTTACGTTTCTCCGAGAAATTTCTGATTGATCGATATCCCGCATCGAGATCGTGGCTTTCGACGGATGGAAATAGGGTATAGGGGAAAAATAAGTGCCTGGAGGGGTTGGAATTCTAATCATGCTAGGGGGGCAGGAGATGTTCCATTGATCTTGTTGCAAAGTGAGGAGGGACCATCCTTGAGATATTTTCAAGAATCGGACTCGGAGCTTGGTTAATATTATTTTAAGGGTGAATTCAGTGATTGGTTAAATTTTACTTCGTATTTCGGGTGTTGGGATTTGGTATTGTTCATCTGTGTTCTTGTTCAAAGGAGTTTGGAGGAATTTAAGTATTAGGTAATTTTTTATTAAGCAAAGACTTCTGAAGAATTATGGAATACTGAAATATAAAATACTAAATTAATATATGAGTAAATTAATGGTGAATTTAGGGTAGAATATAAATATAATAGTAGAATAAAAATATAATAGAAAATTGGTGATGAAAGACGTACAAAATGGTAAATATTATATAATTAGGGTATAAATTAATAATAAATAATAACAAACTTCTTTTGATATTAATAAATTCAAATATCAATCTTACAAATTTTGTTATTTCCATTGCTAATACCTTTGAAATGGTCAATAGTTGTCAGGTGCAAAGAGGCAAAAGGAAAATACTAGTATTTCAAAAGATAACAAAATAATAATCTCAAAATTCACGCAAGAATAATTTTGATAGAAGACATAGACTTTTAATTAAAAATTGTAAATATTGCTCGACAATGAAGACGTGTTCTTTCATTTAGTGCTCCATTTTTAATAACCCTGAACTGTCAGCTGTCACACTATCTTTTTCTTTGTTAGCGACACTTTACCACACCAATGGCGCAAAATTGAAATCTTGTGTAAATTTTGGGACACCTTAGTAGTATATTTCCAAGATATCTAAAGATATGTCAAATTGATGTCATGTCACTATTGATACGGAGTCAATTTGACATCGAGTCATCATCATTGATAGGGAATAAATTTGCCATCACATTGCCACTAGTGCTATTCAAATCTTGCTTAGAAACATTAAGCAATGTTAACATTTTTACTTCCAGATCTCATTACACTTCTTCCCTATATTTTCTTATTAATTTTTACTAACTTCTAACAATTTATTATCCCCATAATATACTCATTTAATCCTCCCCTTTTACCACCCTCGAAACATCAAATAACAAGGGAAATAAAATTTCTTTCGTAGTATCCATCCACGAAAACACTCCTGGAGAACATATTATAGAATCAATCCTTCCAGTAGCCCCTTTAAAAACTAATAAACTCTGTACTGGCAATTTTTCTATCCGGCAAAAGACATTTTCCCAGCAGTATACACGTAGTTGCCAATGAAGGAGCGCCAGAGTCGTATCTTCATTCCCTATAAACCCTAGGTGGAAATGGGTAACGCGGTAATAAAGAGCTTAGATAGAGCCTGAAGGTGACTTGTGGAGGGCTGTTCATTCGTATAGAGCATGAAATTGCGTTGCATGGTAATACGATGTCTTCTTTATTCGCCGAGACTTCAAACACGCAGGGAGATGTCTGCAGGTGCTTCGGGCCAACCTGTCGCCTTAATAACTCCAACGTTCGAACTTTCCCGCGCGCGCGCGATTCAAACTTCGATTGGGGAAAGCGCGCGCTGGCGCGGATCGCTTTAAATTCCAAGCGCGTCGTATCTCTGGTATCCGATTATGCGCGCATAGGCGATAAAAGGGGCAAAAATATCGGGGGAGATTAAGAGAGTCTGCGAGTGTCTGCAAAGTCTGATATTTTCTATCGCTTCTAAAGTTTCGCGATGCCACGAGGAGCTGGAAAGCGATAAAGAGTTCCTGCATCGTTAACTCGCTCCTCAAGGACGCGTTAGTCCTCTCCCGTGAGGGTTATGGAATTAGCCTGCATCGGGATGTAATTTTCGTCGGAACTGTACTCCTGGGTCGATGTATGCATCGTGGCGAGTATATTGATGGGAAGTAGGAAGAAAAAGGTGCGATTAGGTTAGGTTTTGAATGAAAGTAGTGGTAGAGATGTATGGAAATGAAGTTTAGTTGCGATACTTGGGTATTGGATGTAATATAATTGCAGGAAATTAAATGTGACACGATTGTTTGTTGTACATTGACGAAAGGAATAAATATATTTAATATAAAAGTTAAAAATAACCTCCGTATGAGATCCCCTGACAAATGGCGGTCACATATTTCGCCATGTTTCTTTTTCTCCCTTAACACTAGAAGATTTAGTTAACTTATACTAACATTGTCAATATTGTAATTATTTTTAAATTATACTAATCGTTAAGAAAAAGTCACGTGGTTTCTTTCATCTGTCAATTTGACAGGTGTCAAATATGTAGAAATAGGTATACCTAGTGTTAACAAGGTCCCAGTCTCAAACTTTGAATATAATATAGCAGTAGTGTTAGTATTATATTATATAACATAATGGTATTTTCTATAGTAATAGTGTAGAAAAACGTGATAACGTATGGGCATAGTAGAGCAATATACTGATTGTAATGTTAATGGTATTGTGTAGCATGATATAGTATATTGCAATAGGTTAGTATATCAGCTTTACGTAGTACAGCATTGTATAGCACTGTAAAGTACAGTATGGTATATTTAATGAAATAGAGCATAGCACAATACAGTGTTGTATTGTATAGAACTGTGTAGTAGAGTATAATGTATAGCATATTATAGTATAGCGTAACCTTGTACTGTGATAGCAATAACGTAGTATAATGACTTAGTATAGAGCTGTGTAGTATAGTATAATAGAATAATACTGCACAATGTGGCATAGTGTAACACACTGTATAGCATATTATAGTATAGCGTAACCTTGTACTGTGATAGCAATAACGTAGTATAATGACTTTTGTATAGAGCTGTGTAGTATAGTATAATAGAATAATACTGCACAATGTGGCATAGTGTAACACATCATAGTATAGTGTACTGTAGTATACTACAGTAGTTAAAATGCACAATGTAGTATAGTATAATGCAACATATTTCAGCTTACTGCAGTATAGATTAGTAGCAATAATATATTTAGATATTTCATTTCAGCTATGCATGTAGTGAAACAATGTATGTTCCAGAGCATCTATGTTTGAAGAAAAGTTAGGAAGAGTATGGTTATGGCGGAATTTTTAACATAATTTTAATTTAACTTCTAAAGCTATTTAAAAATTCCATCCAAGCATAGAATATCTTACACTCGTGCCACCTTCTAAATTTGCAGATTATGAAGTTGAAATTTTGAAATATGCAAAAAATAAGAGAGGTTAAGTTAAATGGTATCCGAAGTTTATATTCCTCGCTAATGAATTAAATATGAAAATAGTTCTGAGGAGAATAACTCAAGAAAGAATTCATTTTCGAATTTAAACATCCCAATTTATTCGAATATATGAAAAATTAATTTATATAATACTAGAAAAGTACCTATTCTTAGCAGAAACTTTCTCGAGATGAATTAATATGCGTGAAATTGTATCACGTAGTATCGCGTCATCGCCATCTCGTACACGTTCCAAATGCAACGAATTATTCCAGCAAATCCGCGTTTCCTTTCCACCAGCTTCCATTTCGATATTAAACTTAAACCCCGCGGAATCTGCATGCCGTAGAAACGTAACGTTTATTAGTAAATTGCCCTTGGATACGATACGTCCACGCAGTTGAGCCGCCCACTCTGACAATGAAACGCAACGGCGCAACTTCACCAATATTCTTAACCGTGGTATAGGGAACGCTCGAAGAAGTTCCAAGCGTTTAACCAGTCCCGTGGGCATCTTTCTTTTAAACTCACGAACACGGGCGTATTCGCGACGAATATTACGTTGGAGCCATCGTGGCCGCTGGAAGGCTCCACAAAAACTGGCCGTAGCAACTGATGGGTAGCTTTCGGCTACCCATCCGCAACACCGAGGCCATCGTATCGTAATATCGGACAGGTAACGGTGGCAGAGAAGCAGAGAAGAGCCGCGTACGCGAGGCCTTTGGGAGCTGTTAGATCGTCAAGATCCTTAAATTAGCAACGACGTAACGACGATACTGGAACCCGGGGCATGGTCTGGGAGGCGCAATTTCGCGCACGGACGAATCGACTGTGCAGAGCCGCAGAGCTACCGCATAGTTGGATATCGAAAAAATATAAACCAGCGGGTATGCAAATGCGTTCTGGAAAAACGTTACGCGTTCGTGGTTTTCGGTTACCGTGGACGGTCCGAGATCGTGGCAACTTCTCCCGACCAGCTCGTCGGACCGAATAGACGCTATCCTGGACGCGAGTGGCCATAACTCGTGCGCCAGCGCGGTAAAAGGTAACGCTCAGGAGCGTGGCTCGAAACCTATCCGGGCAAATTGCTTGGAAACGCTGGATACTTTGTTTCCAGAGCTTCCGTGTGTAACAGTGATACGTATGCATAGGTTAATTTAACCGAGGATATTTACAGCGGAATTAGTTGTAGAGCTGTTCGACCGCGATGAGGCCAGGTGAAATGTGGCTTAATTAGATTTAGTTGTTTCGACAACCTTTTTGTCCCGACAGTTTTCTTCCACTTTTTCTTCTCTCTCTCCCTCTGTTTTGGCTTGATTGTTTTCAATTTGCAATTAGCTTTTATTTCAGCGTTTAGCAAACGTATGCGACGTCTTCTTTGGAACAACGTGTGCTAGTTGAATAGGAATTGGTTCCTTTTAGGTATAATTTAATTTCCAGTTTCAGGGCTTATGATTTTAGTAACATTTATGTTTGGAGAAGTTGAAAAATTAGATTTCAAATCGGTGTATGATATTTATGTGCTATTAGCCAATTTTATGACCCTCACCCTAGTGCACTTACGTAAAACTGTAGGTACATTCCAACTCGTGTACATAGTTCTTCCATTCTACAACTGTTATTCCATGTACAACTATCAGTAATAAATCTGTAGGGAATTACCTTGGTTAAATCCCCTGTAGATAGTGGTTTGGAGGTTGAGAAGGAATAGACGCTTCCTTGATAACAATAACAGCTTTATTCACTAAAATGCTCACGATGCTTTCAAAACTCTCAGAACTTTCTTTCAACTAACTACTACCTTCCACGCACTTTTCTCGCACCCTGTATACCCTGTCGCGTTCATTCTCTTTCATCCTAATTTTTAACTTTCCAGAACATACCTTGACTTTCTCTATCATAAATAGTCCTTCCGCATGCACTCAGAGGTATCAGCCTAAGGTATGCATTCATTCCTTTATTACTATATCCCAAATACTCTTCACATTTTCCCAGGATCCTACCTATTTCATTCTCATAAAACTATAATCTATTTTCTCTCACCTTCTATAATCATTTATCACTTTCCTCTGATACGTCTCCATAACCAGACACTATCTTCGTCACACAATTTGTCCAATCCATGAGAACTCGAATCCTCAGCCACATTAGCTTCCCAATACAACCTTCCTGCCTCGAGCCACGGAATAATCCCGGTGCATTTCAATTTCGTCATTACTCGTGTCTCGATATCTGGCCCTAAGTAGCCAGGTCCCCAAAATTGGCCTCGTCGGCGGTCCGCATTAGCATGGCGCGCAGTTTTCGTTAAAGCATTTTCATTAGGTCGGTGGAACGGCGTTCCCAGAGGCGTCCGTTCAACATCTTCGTCGTTTTCTAGCTTTTCGTTGTTCTCTCGGCGTTCGCCTGCGGGCGTAAGGCGCTCCTCGTCATGAACCCTCGCCGCTGGTAGTAAAGTGTATCCCCGTCGACGATAATTAGCCGTGCAGGTCTGCGCGGCAGAAACGGAACGTAGGAAAGGAGAGGGTGGCTCGTATTCAGACACACGTCGCTTCCATATGCCGCCTAACAGCGCGCGTTGCTTCTGGCCGTGGCTCGGCGGGGGACCTCCGTTTATTAAATTCATTTATCTTCCATGAAAATCATGTTTGTAACATGTACCTCTCTAATTGGCCGCATTAAAAATAATTTTCCGCCAACACACCTTAATACGCGAGCACGCGCGTACCTGCCTCGGCCAGTGTCGCCCGAGCGCCGAGTAACGCCTCTGGCGCTAGTGTCGCCGTGGCTGCGCGGTACGGATGCGCGCACGTAACTCCACGCCGAGCTAATGGATCCCCGTGTGCCTACGAGAACGCGAGCGATTACGCTGAGACGTCTGTGTGGCGTGTCCCTGTATGTATTTAGATACGTAGCTACATCCGGATGATACATATTTATGATGGAACGTGTGCTGGCTGGCTGAATGTGTACAACTAAACACCGGGAGGCGGGCCGAATGGATTATTTGCATAGCAAATAGCGAGACGCGGTTCTAAGTGGAAACACGAGACACGTACGCGACTAATCTCGTCCTTTTGAATTCCTCGTCGCGTGTTTACGAGGGCATTGCTCGTCTTAGATGCTGCCTTGTCTTCGCTCGTGTCAACCGTGTGGGCGGGAATCTGCTATCGGACTGTTTGTCTTCCGATGTTCCGCAAGTTTCTTCGCACTTGCGTGTCGTGTTTGAATTGTTATTTGTGTACAGGGTGTTTTTGAAATTGTCGCGCTGTTGGGAGGACGTGGCTCATTAGTTGGTGGGTAGGATCATCTTACAAACTTGGAGGAGAGAATATTGAGGTTGACTTTTGATACGTAGACTGATGCTGGTGTTGGCTAGTTTGAATTAGATTATTGTTTATTGGATAAATGGTATTATCTGGTTTATATAATGTGGCGGATTTGTTCTATTAACCGCTTTTTCGAAAGAATGTACTTAAGTTCTATTATTATTGTCTATATATCTATTGTTATTCTTCATTAGTTTTACTTAGTATATCATTAGCTAGAAAATCTTGACGATTGAAAATTAATTGTATTTATATGGAAAATATGACAGGCATACATGAAGATTCGAATGGTACATACATACTCAAGAAATTGATATATTATATTAATTTGTATGTATTTACATATTCATCCATATATTTACTTGTACTGCTTTCATACATAGTGTTCTTCGATACAATATGGATATTTTATTAATCAACTTCTACAGTTAGAATTGAAAATATAAAGTTCTCTCCTATAGTTAATGAACAGAAACTTGTTTGCAAACGACAAACGCGATATTTTTATCGATTTTTCTTGACGTCTCGAGAGATTTCCTGTTCCTTTGAGTAATCGTGATTTTGTTTCTGAAAAACGTATTTTACACCAAATAACATCGAATGATTTGCAACAGTATTGCCAATGATTCGATATAAGGAGTATTAGCCCATATCAATAATGAATAGCTGATGAGTAAAATTCTTTACGACGAAAAGAGTGGAGACCTATCTTTTATATATACATAACCTAAAATAACCGTAAACATTAGAATTAGTAAGAACCTCATTTTCAATATAATCAGTCCTTCAAATATTCTTGTAATTAACAACCTTTCTAATAAATTAAAATTTCATTAATTTTATAATGACACTGTAGTGATATGATATTAATATGAATGAGAAGAATTAAAATAGAAATGAAGTAAGTGCACATAATATTTTCCTTTGACTTGTAAAATTAAAAGTATGTATTATAATGGAGAATCGATATCAAACGTTCTTTTTAAATTAGAGAGCAGATGTTCGGTTTACTTTTCTGTATTATATTTTATAATCAAAAGTAAACTTTGCATAAACGTTGTGTATCAATAAACTGAAGCAACTAGACGCGAAATATTCAGGGAGCCGGAACAAATATATATGTGTAACATACTTTTCTTCAGGAGGAAACGCAACAGGTTGGTAGATACTTAAAATATGTAACCATAAAGTACATTTCAAGAAGCACTTGTCGCACCACGAAAGCAACGTTGTTGCACACCTGTGTGACGTGTTAACAATTCGCAAATTTTAATCACATTTTCGTTTTTACCGTAATTAACAGTTAATATTATTATCAATTTTAGTATATATTCATTTTTGTAATATTATCTAATATTAGCAACTTTTTAAATATTATACTGTGTTTGATTAATTTTCTAATCATTTTTTATATTATAATGAGACAACACATAATTGTGCTTTCCTACTTTTAAATTAAGGATCCTTAAAAATTCTCTAGAATGGAGTAAAAAATTAAACAGATAATTTTTTGGAATTTTATAGCTATTAAACTTCCAAAACTTTTGTACTTAAAAAATTTCGACCGTATTTATTCTCCCAGCCAAGTGAGTATAACATCAAATATATTCTGAATAAATGGACTGTGGTATTTCCAGTTAGCATACAATATTTGTCTTTCAATTTTATTCTGAGAATATATCGATGTTTATCTTGTTTATAATACATGGAATGAACATTTATAAATACATTATTTTTCATTTTTGACCTTATTTGCAGTTTCAATATTTTTATTCATTGGAATAGTATTACTTTCAATTCCAGGATAATGGTATCAATAATTTGCGAAATTATAAGTCATAAACATTAAATAAAATATCAAATCTTGTTTTTCTCAAAATTACTTAGTGCCGATTAAAATTTTCGTCTTTTTCTTTTTCTTTCTTTTGATTGTATGGAGGCAGAAAGGTTAATTATTTCACATGGTAGTAGGATTTTCAATCTTTATATTAGATAATTATAAAAATTTCTAGGGTTAACCAAGAAATATATTGCAATGTACGATAACTTTCATGGGAACAAATAATAGGTGTAATTTTACAAGAAACATATCTATTTCATTTTTAATTTTTATTTGACTGTGTGAGGAAAGGTAATTACTTAAATATCGAATGTTTTAAAAGTTCAGACAGCACTTTAACCTCATTCAATTTACTAATATTTTTTTAAAACATTTCCCAGTTCATCTATGCGTATTAATAGCCATGTATCAATTTAATTAGGAAACTATATTTATAAAATTACATACACTGCTAATATCAACACGAACTACATATACATACACTCCGATCAATTAAATATACCCAACTGAAGGTGTGAATAAAATCAGATTATTATGAAATATGTTCAGAAATTCTCTATCCGTGCATAAACAAATTTCCATATTAATGAAAATAATTCCCCGTGAGAAAATAAGAAATAAAATGATCGCGAGCGAAAGTATCGTTATCCGTAAACGCAGGATGCGTGGAACAGTAAATATCGTTAGAAACGTTAACGAACGATATTTTCCCGGCTCTCGCTATTGGTTATTCCCAGATAAATCGCCGGCGGGGAAAAAAGCATGGGGGAAAAAGGAGAGAGAGAGAGAGAGAGAGAAAGAAAGAGAGAGAGAAAATAAAAACACGAACCTCTATTAATTTAACGGGTTTAAATCCGCGGGAAAATAACACTAGGGCAAATGTTGCGGCCATTTCCGCGGAATTTGTCATCGCGCCGCAAATTCTCGATGAATGATAATGCGCGGGTTTAATGGAATTACTAGGCCCTGAAATTTTCTGGTCGCGTCGGCAACGGGCAGCGACAGGCAAGCATACAGAACAACCGCAAACAAAAATATGCGACGACAGCGCGCAATTTGCAACACAGATACGGGCGAAACCTTTTAAAAATGTACAACCCGGCGTGGCTGCTAAATCGCCAGTGATAACGGATAATGCACGTCATTTCGAACGTTCTGCGATAGCTTTTAATAACGTTTACCAGGGAAAAGTCCGAGTGGTCGATGCCAGTTGTCGTAACTCGGACGAGGCTGACTCTGCTGGAGCAAAAGGCTACATAAACGTGCAGACTCGAAATAAAAATTTTGTTTTGCGTCCCTTAACCTCGTTACGACCTGTACTCGCGAGAGATTTCGTTTTGGGAAGCTTCGATTTAGAAGCTTAGAAGCGTTGAGTATGTTTACGCAAATAGAATATGTATGACTGTGCCTTGGCCTAAGCTAGGGGGGCCTAGTGATGGATTATGTTCATGGTGAGCACTTGATGGTCGAAACTTGATTAAGGGATGTGCTCTACAGATGTGTCGACTACCCAAGCAACAGTTTAGAGCAAGATTATTAGTAATCTAGACTTATCTCTCAATATCTGGTAGGTGCGAAGCCAGTGGGTCCGAATGACAAGGCCTTGGATCTGAGGATAAGCACTTTGACGATTGAGAATGATGAATAACATTCGTTGTTGGATCGAGTAGAAGCAGGAACGAAAATTGGGATTTAAAAATTTGGAAAATTAAATAATTAAATAATGCAAATTTGAAATCCCATCCTCAGAATCTCATGTGCATTGAACTCCAAGCACTCTCAGTTTTAAGTTGCATTAAATACGAGTAAAAATTAGCCTGTAAATTTAACCCTTTCATAATTTCGAATTAAGAAATGGTAGTCTCTAGAATGGAGTAAAAAATTAAACAGATAATTTTTTGGAATTTTATAGCTATTAAACTTCCAAAACTTTTGTACTTAAAAAATTTCGACCGTATTTATTCTCCCAGCCAAGTGAGTATAACATCAAATATATTCTGAATAAATGGACTGTGGTATTTCCAGTTAGCATACAATATTTGTCTTTCAATTTTATTCTGAGAATATATCGATGTTTATCTTGTTTATAATACATGGAATGAACATTTATAAATACATTATTTTTCATTTTTGACCTTATTTGCAGTTTCAATATTTTTATTCATTGGAATAGTATTACTTTCAATTCCAGGATAATGGTATCAATAATTTGCGAAATTATAAGTCATAAACATTAAATAAAATATCAAATCTTGTTTTTCTCAAAATTACTTAGTGCCGATTAAAATTTTCGTCTTTTTCTTTTTCTTTCTTTTGATTGTATGGAGGCAGAAAGGTTAATTATTTCACATGGTAGTAGGATTTTCAATCTTTATATTAGATAATTATAAAAATTTCTAGGGTTAACCAAGAAATATATTGCAATGTACGATAACTTTCATGGGAACAAATAATAGGTGTAATTTTACAAGAAACATATCTATTTCATTTTTAATTTTTATTTGACTGTGTGAGGAAAGGTAATTACTTAAATATCGAATGTTTTAAAAGTTCAGACAGCACTTTAACCTCATTCAATTTACTAATATTTTTTTAAAACATTTCCCAGTTCATCTATGCGTATTAATAGCCATGTATCAATTTAATTAGGAAACTATATTTATAAAATTACATACACTGCTAATATCAACACGAACTACATATACATACACTCCGATCAATTAAATATACCCAACTGAAGGTGTGAATAAAATCAGATTATTATGAAATATGTTCAGAAATTCTCTATCCGTGCATAAACAAATTTCCATATTAATGAAAATAATTCCCCGTGAGAAAATAAGAAATAAAATGATCGCGAGCGAAAGTATCGTTATCCGTAAACGCAGGATGCGTGGAACAGTAAATATCGTTAGAAACGTTAACGAACGATATTTTCCCGGCTCTCGCTATTGGTTATTCCCAGATAAATCGCCGGCGGGGAAAAAAGCATGGGGGAAAAAGGAGAGAGAGAGAGAGAGAGAGAAAGAAAGAGAGAGAGAAAATAAAAACACGAACCTCTATTAATTTAACGGGTTTAAATCCGCGGGAAAATAACACTAGGGCAAATGTTGCGGCCATTTCCGCGGAATTTGTCATCGCGCCGCAAATTCTCGATGAATGATAATGCGCGGGTTTAATGGAATTACTAGGCCCTGAAATTTTCTGGTCGCGTCGGCAACGGGCAGCGACAGGCAAGCATACAGAACAACCGCAAACAAAAATATGCGACGACAGCGCGCAATTTGCAACACAGATACGGGCGAAACCTTTTAAAAATGTACAACCCGGCGTGGCTGCTAAATCGCCAGTGATAACGGATAATGCACGTCATTTCGAACGTTCTGCGATAGCTTTTAATAACGTTTACCAGGGAAAAGTCCGAGTGGTCGATGCCAGTTGTCGTAACTCGGACGAGGCTGACTCTGCTGGAGCAAAAGGCTACATAAACGTGCAGACTCGAAATAAAAATTTTGTTTTGCGTCCCTTAACCTCGTTACGACCTGTACTCGCGAGAGATTTCGTTTTGGGAAGCTTCGATTTAGAAGCTTAGAAGCGTTGAGTATGTTTACGCAAATAGAATATGTATGACTGTGCCTTGGCCTAAGCTAGGGGGGCCTAGTGATGGATTATGTTCATGGTGAGCACTTGATGGTCGAAACTTGATTAAGGGATGTGCTCTACAGATGTGTCGACTACCCAAGCAACAGTTTAGAGCAAGATTATTAGTAATCTAGACTTATCTCTCAATATCTGGTAGGTGCGAAGCCAGTGGGTCCGAATGACAAGGCCTTGGATCTGAGGATAAGCACTTTGACGATTGAGAATGATGAATAACATTCGTTGTTGGATCGAGTAGAAGCAGGAACGAAAATTGGGATTTAAAAATTTGGAAAATTAAATAATTAAATAATGCAAATTTGAAATCCCATCCTCAGAATCTCATGTGCATTGAACTCCAAGCACTCTCAGTTTTAAGTTGCATTAAATACGAGTAAAAATTAGCCTGTAAATTTAACCCTTTCATAATTTCGAATTAAGAAATGGTAGATTACAATTGATGAATTGAGAGATGCAGACAAAATGGAGGATCAGAGTAATTTATGCACGGAATCAATGACATCACTGATATTAGCATACAGTCACTTGGATTATGATATCATCCATTTGGACAATGTCAGAGATATGGCAGCTTTTATTCAAAGAACTCTTAATAAATCAGAATAAATAATTAAGAAATAGAGTATAGTAATACAGGAACCTCTTATTGCAATGTCTATAGTGAATTTGGAATTTAAAACTCTCTTCTTCGATGCTATTTCTTGCCCTAGCACTTGACAGTTATCTCAACAACCGTGCCCTGTACGAGTTAACAATTAGAGTTACTATCTGAGATCAAATTTCGGTACGAACTGCTAGCCCCGGTGCCGAATGCAGATTTAATGAATCGTCTCCTGGAATTACTCCTCTATCGGTTTAATTCTCGTCATTCCTAGATTATAGTTCCGGTTCCAACGACTAACGAAGTTATTAACCTGTACCCGAAGTGTTTCGTAGCCAACGAGCTTTTGTGCAATTGTAAAACGACGAATTCAATGTAAATTGATCGAATGACACTCACGTACAACCGACGGTATTGCTTTTGCATCGAGTAGGCACGTTGTTGGAATAACATTAAGCGTGATTCGTTGTTGCGGTAAAACAGCGATCTTCGTTGAAAATGGAACAAAATTGTGGAGGGTTATAGGTGATATGGATACATTTTCAATATAATTTCTGAGGAATATTAGGACAATATTCAGGCTATTATCGTGTTGCTGGAATTTTCCATTAGGTAAATGAAATTGAGCTATTAATTGTTAATATAACTAAACGTATCTTATACTTTGTTATGATATAAATATTTTCAAGTATAGTGTATATGGAGATCCAAAAATAGTGATAACAATGGCAATAATATGAAGATAATGAATAGATATTTATAATCACGTTTCTATTTGAATAAAAGTCAGAATTAATTTTATTAAAGATAGTTATGTATTTTTGGAAATTGTGGAAATAATGTTAGCTATGGATATTATATTTAAATGAAAATATTATATATTTATTAAACAATATTATAATTGTAAATGAGATATATTTAACTTCATTTACACTTTTTCACGTTACTTGTACACACGTTTGCTCGCAATCAATTCTAAATTGTAACTGACCTATCCAAATGCTCTCTCATTTGTTCTCTTTGCTTTCAAATATCACATAAATATAGGATCTATACCACATATTATTCATTGTATGTGTACTCGATTTACTTATACTTTCTTCCAGACATCATTTATTTTACATCAATATATACATATTAAAAATCTATATCAATTATTACCATAAATGATTAATTAGCTCGGATAGTTATAGTACTAAACATATTTCTTGGTAATGTCTCTTTCAATGTATAATGTGTAATGTCCTACCATACTCTTTAATCTCTTCTACGCTTATATGTACGTTTAGTTTTCTTTTAATTATGATTATTACAAATGGAAAGGAAATTTGAATCAGTGAGAGAATTATTCATATTATTCATAAAATTCCTCAACAATAAAAGAAGAAGCCTCGTCAAATATCACCACTGATTTATTCTACTTTGTAATCACTGCTTTGAAATCATTGCAACGTGAATTTCTAAAAAATTCATCCCTGAAGAGTTTCAAATTTTTCATAGTTGTTGTCATTAACTGCTCTTATATTTGCAATGCCAGCTTAAGTTTCTCTGTTCATAAAGTCACGATTTCCTGTGGAATAGCTTAGAACAATGGAATGTGCTATCAGGATCCCCTATCATTGTGATCAGGTTACTGTCTAATCTTGTATTCTGAAAATTCTAGGGCGTCCTATCTTACCCCTGCTTAGACTCTGTCTATCCTCAGGTAGAGCGTAAATCCGGGTGTCGGTCATGGGTAATTAAAATACGTTGATCTAAGGGTCAGATGTCGTGCAGGTGGCGTCCAGTCCCTTAATTCTCAAAGGAAGATCATGAGAGACATCTGTTGTATCTGTTGCAATTGAACACGAGATATCAAGCGCTTGGGCAGTCATCAGGATTAGTGCTATAGTGACATAAGACATCCTAAGAAATTGTAAATTCGAATCCTCGATAATGGCATATGTTCTTATTCTTGTTGCAAGGTTTAGGATAAGTCAGAACCCTAAAGAAAAGAAGCTAAAATTTTCTATGGATACAGATACATGTATATTAATTTTTTGGAATAGTTAGCTGTGGAAAATTTTGAGTTTGGATATTAAAGTGAGTTAGAATAAGGCATGGAAAGTAACTAATATTTTTATTTCAAGAATTAATTAATTTCCTCACCTGTCCCATAAATATTTTGATACATATTAATCGTGTTCGTGAGATTTGATTGAGGTTTTTAAAAAATTGATATAAAATAAAGAAAACTAAAATTCTGTATCAACATATGGGCTTCTATCTTTTAATAATTAACGACGTAAAGCTGAAATTTAGTTATGGTTACGTACATATAAAATATTTGATGAACCTGCCATAATTAAGTATACAAATTCTCAAAAATAACAGATCTCCTCGTAGACTAAAAGATTCGATGTTTTTCCTCTTTAAAATTGTAAGCACTTTCCAAACATGAGTAAATGAAAGTATGGAACCCTGGTAATAAGGAGCTATATAGTTCCCTTTAAAAAAATTTCAAAGGATCCTTCTTTTTAGCTCAGGTTATCAGAAAATTACCTTAAGAATCGATTACAGTCCTAAAACCAGACATAAACGTCAATAAAGTACCAAAACGTCTAAAAAGAAAAGCAAAAATTTCAATCAATGTCATAATTAATATCTTCCAAGTAATTAATGATATAATACCTCAAAATTAAATATCAAATCGTCACAACAAAGTCCCTAAATCCCCAAAACAGTAAATCCTCTATACGACGAACTACAAGGGAGCTAACATTTCTCAATGGCGTTCCAAAAACTTTGGACGCACTTAAAAAAATTCCCAAAAGATCCGAAACATCCCCTCAAACATTAGAACCAAGAAATCTCAACCTAATCGTTATCGAACACTCCCACCTAACCCAATAACGCCTCTTCCGTTGCATCGAATCCCCAATACTTCTCGCTGAATCCTGCTCCCACCCCAAGGCCTCCTCACCCCTAGGAACAGGTACCCCTAAACCAGCCCACGGTACGCGAACCTTTTAAGCTCTCTTTGCTTATTGATCGAACAGTGTTGCATCGCAATGAATTTAGTTGTCGGAAAGCCGTTAACGCGTATGTATATACCGGCTACTGCGGTAGAATGCGAAACTCGAGGCGTACGGGCCACAACGCCGGCCCCTATACTCGTCTCGTGACATCGGCTCGTGTCGACTAGCGAATTAATCCGGGTCTAATTCGTTGATTAAAATCAATTACACCGACGAAATCGGCGCGGGTGGGGCCGGTCTAGGCTGCTTGCTAGGTGTCATCGATTGATAATAACCGGTATCCGGTGTGACGCGTATGCGCGACGCGGTTATCGAAACAGGGATTCCCAAACGCGACTCGCCATCCCGAAAAAGGGGGTTGGGGGGGGTAGTGCTTTTAGTCCGGGGTCGTAACATCCGTCTGGAACTTGGCAGATTTTAAATTCGACCGGGTAGTTTGGGATTTTAATAGCGGGGATGGCGGTGGCCCGGCGCGTATGCAGAGAAATGCCGTGAGCAGGTCGGGCTGAAGAGGGTGGAAGCAGATGGGCAGGCAAGATATAGACGTGGAAAGACCGAGTGAGACCAAGAGGCGGGAGGAAGTAGATAGGGCCATCCTGACACGGCAGCCGTTTGCGCTCGTCGCACGGTATTTAGAGCTTTAATGCGAGCAGACTGAAATGCAGACCGGACTCGTGTACACGGGGTCGATGGAGTGAGCAGGGTAATGAATAGGGTGTTAGTGAAACACGATGTAACTGCTAACGTTGAAGCGGCCACGCGGCTGTATAACGCGTGGATATCGTAGCTGAAGAACGGCCACGCTTAGCCGCGCGTGTATTGTGCCTGGTGACGTCAACACGTATAGCCTAATAGTTGTTCCAGTGGAACGGGAAACCGTTCGATTCCTCCTTTTTCCCTCTCCTTTTTGCCTCCCTTTTCCTTCCAGCCCCTGTTTACCGTGCGTGTGTGCGCGGCTAACGGTATGGACGAAATTGGAGTTGAGGGTAGAAACGGTGCGGTGGCTGGAGGAGAGGGTACTTTCGGGATGCAGGTATGGAGCGTGAAATGCTGTAATAGAAGTAAAACATTCTGTCGAGATTTAGTTCGTGTAATTTGGAGGGGGTAGATATGGGGCAGAGAGACTGCTGGCTTTCTTTCCAAATGGTATTGTTTTTCGAAGTGAGGCCATATAGTCTCTTCGTAATTGGTCTTTGCGTGTCGGTATACGCCTGTGTGATAGTAGATAGATTGAACGCGAGATTTGTTACCTTTTAAGGAGTGTAATTATCACACATCGTTAACCTCACGATTTATTATTCGGATTCGTTTCAGAGAGTTAAGAATATTCCATAAATCCACTGGTGTTCCTGTCAGGTGTCAATTCTTTGCTATCGAAACAAAATTATTAATTTCGCAATATATACTAGTTGATCAAATTAAAAAATTCTTAGGGTGCACGAGGAATTAATATATCGACTGTTGCACCATCTACTCGGGATCAGTCATAATTACTGTGAGACCATACAGTCTTCGTAATTGGTCTTTGCGTATCGGTACCCTGTGTGATAGTGGATGGATTGAACGCGAGATTGGTTACTTTTTAAGGAGTATAATTATTGCACATCGTTAACTCCGTGATTTATTATTCGGATACGTTTTAACGAGTTAAGAATATTTTATAAATTCATTGGTGCTCCTGTCAGTTGTCAATTCTTTGCTATCGAAACAGAATTGTTAATTTCGTAATATATACTAGTCGATCATCTACTCGCGATCAGTCATAATTAATATATTTATTGGCAAACGCCATAGGTGCTTATGATACGTGATTTATAATATTTACAAGACTTCAGAAATAATTTGTAAAAACACCAGAGGATAATATATAACAAACGTCATATTTACATGCCAGTTGAATATATTATGGAACATTTGACAATATTTATTTTACAATATAACACAGTTAACCCTTTGTACTCGGAGCAATTTTTAATTTGACCTACCAGCAACTCCGAGTCATTTATAGTGCAATGTTTACTAATGAAATAGCATTTCATTTTCATCAATTCCTCTGTCAAAGGTATACTGGTATAATATCTATCACTAATCATATGAATAACTCTGTATTTCGGGAATTTTATCTAACGATATTTGATATAAATTTGATTACGATATCGTCATAGTGGCAACAACAGAATGCAAAGGGTTAATAAACACGATGATGTTCTAGAGGGTTTAATTAATTCGAGCAATATTTAAGACAGAAAACTTGCCAATCGATCAACCTCGAAACTTGTCTGACCACGCACGATCCTCTATCACTTGCAAGTATTCGATCAAATAACGAAGATGAAATTTTCCAGCTGGGAAATTAAAAAATTCACGGTTTGCCGTTTCGAATGAAGCTTCTCGGTACTCTGCGCTGGCGAAAGCGTGCGTCAGGAACCATTTCGCAAATGTATCTCGAAGTGAAATTTCTGAACGTATGGTCGAAGGACTGGCTGTAAAACGGGGTTAATGGAAAACCTTGCATAACAGTTTCCGTATGTACCTATAAAACAAGATAAATATAAGCCCGTAAAAACGGTAGCGGACATTAAATAACAGTGCGTGTATCTGATTGCTTGAAACGCGAATGCGAGTAGCTCGCGTGGATGTTTTGCTTGGCGGGAGGCGAAACAAATGGTAATTTTTTCGTCGGCATTCGCGAAACTTTGTTTTTCTTCGGTTATTATTTATCAAGGCATATTTCTGCTATGCCCCCGCGCATGCATGATTTTTGCCGCGCCCGCTAGGCCAGGCCCGTGTACGCGAGCATACAGCCGGAGAATACATTGCTCTTGTCTTATCGCGTATGCACGATGCTTGGTCTCTGTGGCGCAGCGGTTCTCAACAAAGTCGGCATAAATTATTCAACAATCGGAGCAGCCCGATGAGCTTATGTAACCGGCTGCCCCGAAATCTCTAACTAAATCCACCAGGAAAGATTACAGTTACACGACCGAACGACGCGTATAATTGCTGCCTCGTCCTCGTCACCATTACGAGCATCAGCGACTCATGCTGCAACTTTCCTCGTTAATTGGCCCGTTGTTGTTATTTCATTATTCTATACATAGTTGCAGTCGTTCCTCTGCTCGATCAGGAATTTATACGTTTGCCTATCGAGTGGGCAGAATTGGGTTTATGGAAGAAATTTATCTGAGCGTGATTTATTTTCGAATATTTAAGTTTGTTAATTAAAATTTTTCAGTTTGCGAACTTGGGTTTTGAAACTTTCGGATTCTCCAAGTTTCTTTAAAATAAGAAATTGGAAGTTGAATATTTAAAATTCACACTTCGACTGCTGGTTGTATAATGCTATCACGCTCATGATGAAAGGAGCTTAATTGTTAATTATTCTGAAGAGAGGAAATTTTTGTGAGATGTAGAATGTATATTAATTCATACGTGGAGAGTACTCTATTTGAAAATACGTTTTTAAATTCTTGTTCTCGTGTTCATTTTTAGAGCTTCCTATTTTAAAATGCGTTAAATTAAATGTTTTCAATTTCGAATCTAGAGCTTCAATTTTGTAAAATGTATATTGCAGTGGAAAAGTAAATGTACCATTTTTATCATTGTCTTTGGTGCTTCGAAAATTGATTTTATTCTATCACATATTTATATTCACAAAAATAAAGATTACTTCTCCTGTGTTACCATGTCTCCAACTAATAAGAAGCATTAAATAATAACCATATCAATATTTCTATCGAATATATGAGGGTATTCGTATGAAAATTATTATGACAAATGCAAGGACATAAATCCTTCATTTATTCCTACGTACATATATCAAGAGTGTAGTCAAACCTCGTCAAACATTATCAAACTGTCCACTTTTTCTTAATATTTCCGACAAATATTCGAAACTCATTTTGATAAATACAAAATCACAAGAACCTCATCACACGTGATACCAAAATCACATTGAAATTTCGTCAAACATTACCAAACTGTCCACTTTCTCTGAATAATTTCGACGAATATTAGAAACTCATTTGAACAAATGCAGAGTCACAAGAACCTCATCACAGGTGACATCAAAATCCCATTGAAACCTCGTCAAACATCACGAAACGATGGAAAAACGACGCAAACTGGACGACACTGGAACGAAGCCCGATCATTCGATCTCTCACCTCGCGAGTCATAAATCAATTTCGACCTTTTTATTTCCACAGAAGCATAATGTCGTAAAGCTAACAAACCATGGTCGACTAGGTTTCGTGGGTATTAACGACGAAGCCTCTGGCTGGTCGTACACGAGCCACGAAATTATACAAGGGATTATACGAGACGGATGCAATTCAAACGAATGTAACTCGGTAAAATTGCAAAAGTTCCGTATTCCTGCGCGAATACGGCGTGAACACGCGTGTATCACTTTATCCCCGATGGGATACATGATAAACACCGAGAGTGGAAAATCTAGTTAAATCCAAAAAAGGAAAAAGAAAGGAAGAGGGAAAAATAGGGGGAGAGAGAAGGAGGAAGAGAAGTTTGGCGAAGCGAAAGTTGGCGAGGTAGAAGGCGAAAAAGGCATTTAACGAGAGGACACGGGTGGCGAACAATGACGATAGCTTGTCAGGGTGGAAGCATACGGAGGCCTGTTGGCTGTGGGGATGAAGGAGAAGGAAGGGTGAACGAGAAAAATGGAGAACGACTTTCCGAGCGCGGACCCTGGGTACGGAAAAATTTGTCGTGGTTTCTCCTGCGCTGGCGTAAAAAGCTATGATAATAGAAGCGTAAAGAGGGTCCAGGGTTATTTCATAATTACAGACTGTACTTAGACGAGCGTGCATTACGCCCTCTCCTCTCCCCTGCCGCCTGTACGTGCATATATTCGTATTACGGAATTAAGGGCAGAGGCTTGTTCGTAGCCACGCGAAATCCAGGAAGCAGAGCACTTTCTTCTATTCTTTTGTGGTGCCTACGTCCTTTTTCGGCGACACCGTTACGCCCATTAGCGGGTTATGGGATTTTTTCTTAATTAAACATACAACGGGTCTTGCAACCTTATCCGGGCTCCTTTACCGGCCACCCCCTGCCTTGTTTCCTCAACCACCCCCTTTGTTTTTCCTTCTTTAATCCAACGCGATCTTGCCGGCCGAAGTGAGACTTCCCTTTCACCTAGACACCGTTAATTAACCTTTATCTAACTATAAATATTCTTCTTGGGAATTAATGTATCTTGTGTACATTTTCGATGCCCATTACTCGAAGAATTTTGTCATTTTTCGAATTTGAGAGGGAAATTTTGTGGTCGATAGACTTTGAGGTGCGAAATTATAAGGTTTTATGGTAACATAAATTATTTAGTATTAAATTTTTCCAAGGTTCAATTTTTATAAATATTGTTATAGAGTATAATTATAAATCTTGGTAATTTTAAGATGAAAATATTTTGAAAAATTCTACTAATTTCTCTAAATACTTATTTTTAACAGATATTATTCTAAGGTATAGCTACAGATTTTAATAATTTTTAGAAATGGATGAAACAATTTTGGAATGCAGAAATATTGCTATAAATTTTTCAGTATTATATTCCACGTGAAACATAATCTTGTATTATTGGCATAGCCCTTTCCTAATCAAATTTTTCACAATATAAACTTGCAATACATATTATTTTAACTCTATTATTGGAGAAATAATTTTAATGAAAAATGTTACTAAATATTCTCAAGTTATATATTGCATATTATTACTAATGAATAAATTACAATTTCTTGATCAAATTTTTCGTTCCTTTTAAATTTTTGCGATTGCTGCAAATTAATTGCTTAATATATAAACTAATAACTATGAAACAATAATACATACTAATTAGGAATTATATAAAAATTTAAAAAAATTTAATTTTGTCATTCTCTATACGACCGACTCGAATTTTTAACCAGTTTACTGTGTTTCACGAGTATACTCGTCATGAAGAAGTTGCAGGATTTTGTGTCATGTCGAGTATACTCGTCATGCATAGAAAGTAGTGACCATTGCCTATTTAAATTGCAATTTTTGCGAAAAACGAAACATATTCTCAAATTTCAAGATGTTCAGAATATTTTGAGGATAGGCCGAACTATACCAAACAGATAAAAAATATGACAAATTTGAGATGAACTCGTCATCAGTTTGCATAACGAATTTATTTATATACGATGATAACGTTCTTTATATGTTAGCGTAAATGGAGCAAAAGCAAAAGTTGGAAAGCTTATTACGGTATTATCATAGCGTCATATTAACATATAGTAAGACATTATCACAATCTATGTCATCATTTTACCATCCCAACCTGATTCAATTTAATCTCTGAGAAAAGAAAGAACCAAGAAAATTATCCAACTTTCCTGATTTTAATTCGACAACATACTCAAAATTTCTCAATCCTCTAACCACGCGATCTATCCATCCCAATCTAATTTGATTTAATCTCTGAAAAAAGAAACAACAAGAAAATTCTTCAATTTTCCTGACTTTAATTCGACAACATACTCATTGTCAGCCAAAATTCCTCAATCTTCTAACCACGCGATCTCGAGACTAAAAGCTCGAAAGAATCAGTCCACAGCTATCGATCCCAGGTTCCGCCCCGGTCGAAAGCCCTAACAAGAACCGACACTGCTAACAGCTTAATTATCCCCGGGACTTTTATAATCTTTACGACAGCGCACGATCCACGGGCTCGCTTCTTACCTCGAGCCCGACATAAAACACGGAATATCGTTTCCACGTCTGGAAGGCTGTCCATCTCTTTAGAATTACCAAGTAATTACTCATTATTAGGTCAGTAGATACGGCGTGATGTATAGAGACAAGCCGTGCCTTGGTAGCTATAGATCACGTCAAACGTCACCGCGTGTCACGAACGAGTTCCTCTGACGTTGTAGTCGATCTCTCAAGTTCCTTGATTTGATGTATGCACGATCCTCTCCTCGGCTCCCCTTTGCTCTCTGCTCCCCTTTCCACGCATAATCTCTCACTGTACTCGATGACGTTTGCACCGTGGTTTCTCTCCCCGACGTTGGCGCAGGTCATGGTGTATAAGCGTTCCTATAAGCCACGGTATTGTGTGTACACGCTCGCTCACGCTCGTGTACACAGCGAGCCCGATGCGTACACACGTCCACCGGTATACCAACATCTTGACTGCTTGTACACACCGCGTGTGTGCTACGCGACAGTCGCCTAAAACAGCCTCTTCCATCCCCTGTGCCAAGATCATCCCCATCCAGCCTCGCTCCTCCCTCCCTCCCGTCGCTTTTTCCCTTCGTCTTCATCCTCGTGGCTCTTTTCTTCGTCGTTTAGGGATGAATCGGCGTGCAATAACCATAAACGTGTAAGAAAGTTTCCAGAATCTCGTTGTCCACTGCCCTACTACCCTCGAGGGCTAAAATTCCTTCAGCCACGATGTAGATGACTCCAGTCTCTTTCTCAGCGTCGAGTTGCTGCTGAGATTCTTGTAGATTCCTTTGGGACATTTTTGGGTGCAGGATTTTGACCTTTGGGGGATGGGTTGAGGAGGACTCTGGTTGGAGTTGACATGGTTTCTTAATTTGTTTGATGGAAGCTGATGGGTTAGACTCAGGCTTTGATTCATGGTATGGGGAATACGAAGATGGGTTACGACGAATTTCGTCAAAGTTCGAATTTTGATGTGTTACTGTTGAAATTAATATTTGACTCGAGTTTCATTATTACTGCTGTTTAATGTTATTAAATTTAATGATACTAAATTAAATTAATGGATGAGACTGAATTTAATCGTACTAACTTTGGTCTGAGCTGATAAGTTGTTCTTGAAATACTATAACTGTTGGAATTAAATGACACTGTATTTTTATTTATATTACTGTAATATTTTATTATTAACAATTTGGTTCTTATTGTACAAACTTATTGTATTGTACAACTGACTCATCAAACTAAATGGTACTGACTTTAGTCTGAGCTGGTAAATTGTTCTTGAAATACTATAAATGTTAGAATTAAATGACAATGTATTTTTATCTATACTATAATACTTTAGTACTACTCTAATAAATTATTACTAACAATTTCGTTCTTATTACGCAAACTTATTGTATTGTACTTACTGTATTGACTCAACTAACGTGGATTGAGGACTGAGTACTGACTCATTACTGAAAATCTTCATATATATATACACATCGTTCTCCCCACTCCAACTACGAAAGCTCGTACCTACCAATTATATACATATAATTTCGTAGAATAATTATAAAAATATCGGAGAAATAAAATGATTGGAATAAAAATTGAAATTAGAATATTTCAAATATTTCTTGCCCTAATAAGATCCACTGAGATTCCCTTACGCTTCTCACCTTGAAAGTATAATACATTTAAGTTGCTAATCGATGGACTAAGTTTGCAACATTTTCTAGTCTCTTAAGTTCCTGCGAGTTTCGAGCTTTCAGGTGATCCATCCCTAACAAGACCCGCATCATACGAATAATTACACAGCCATAGCCTAGCCAACAGACTGCGAAGTGTCCTAATCGCGGCGCACGCTCTAAGACGCGATCATTAATCAAGCAGTTTCAATTTTCCGTCCATTCCGTCTCGCCCTGATCACCGTGTCCTGTCCAAATTTCAGCCAACTCCCTTCTTGACCGTTTCGGATAGCTTGGTAACTTTCCACGTTCCCGTTTCGCCGTTAGCCACGGAGCAAGGCGATCAGAGGTAGACCAACACTCGTATTAAATCGAATACCAACACTCATTAAACTCGCACCTTTCCCTCGTCACAAGCGCTCGCTCGATCGATCGACCACGAGAGAGGTTAAAGAGGTTCAAGTACGCTTTGAAAATCGATGCCACCTAGGACGCTAGGAGGCTAGACCGGTATGAACCGTTCGCCTATTAGGCAGCCCGGTCTTGGAGATTTTCCGTAGGAATCGGAATCAAGCAGCGTTATGAAAGCAAACTGCCTTATGAATGGCGCCGTTAATCAGGGCTAAAGCAATTATACCACTTGGAACAATGCGGGTCGATGGGACAAACGATACTCGAGATTATAACTGCTTGTCGATGGGAAAGAAAATGACATTTATATCTTCTATTATTGGATGCAGATCGAAGAGGATTGTGTCTACGTGGTAGTGGAAATTTGTCATTTCTACTTCTATTTATTCTTTTTATTATTATTCGCGGTCTGCAGAAGTGGCTCGAGTGACTGTGGATTTTTATGTTGAAATTAGTGAACGATGCTATTGTAATTTGAAATCTTCCGGTGTTGAGATATTGTAAAATTATATTATTAATTTTATGTATTCTAAAATATTATACGATATATAAATATATAAATATAGATACTGAAATATTTATTATTTTATTCATTTTATATAGTCTTAAATATTGGATTGTATTTAGTACGAATTTAGTGCTTTTTAATTCTTCATGGAAGTACTTAATTCTCTGTTAGCCTTGTCTAAATGTTAACTAAACTGTGAAGAAATTCGAAACGATTTAAAATTTATGTCAGTGGATATTTGCCAACCTGGTAGCAAACGTTATTATTATTATCTCTCAAATATCGTAATTTTGTGAAAGTGTCACAGATTTCTTTTAATTTGGACTTAATTACATTAACTTAATATTGTATGGTACTACATAAGCTCAACAATAATATACATAGGAATACTGTTACACTCCAATATCGTGTGTACCAGAATTATTTTCCAAAGTTTCGATACATAAATAAAAATCTGCCAATCACCGTGTCAAATTATCTAAATTTGCATAACACTTTTATAAGTAGCAACAATTCCATAAACTATAATAATTACATGTTACAATTAAAATTCAAAATCACTTAATACTAGTTACTTTTACAATTAACCAGACAAAACTCGTATTATTCAGAGACCATAATTAAAACTAATTTCCCGCATTCAAAATTAATTTTAACCAAATTCAAATTTTTCCTGTAATATCCACGTTATACAACGATACTACACACAAAGGTATTATTACGCGTCACCCAATACCAGAATTTCGTCCAAAAAGGGAAAACACAAGTGCTGGAAATTCCTTGGAAAATTGTATTTTGCGTACAAACATTGTTACATTGTTCTCGGACAAGCGTCGAATCTGTATACTCGCTGTTAATTTTGCAAAACGACTAAAAATAGGTATTTTACTTTATACCTCGTAGGGATCGGCAATATTCATAGGCAAAAGATATACATGGTTTAACGAGTTTATTCTGTAGGCATTTGCGGTTGTTGGCCCAAATATCGCTTTGATCATTTCACAACATTAAACGCGGTATAATTTGACTGGTAATTTAATTAATCGCTTTGTTGTAGCAGGCATTAATTAACTAACAAATTTATCTCTAATCGCAATACGGTGTACCGAGTGTAACGCTGTTTACAAATTCGCGATACACGGCGCGAAGCGTGCACACATGAGCGGACCTCTGGTAATGCAATTCTCTAAACGTTATCCCACAGGGCTCGAAATAGATACGTAGCTACTCGAGAAAATTGCTGCAAATGGAAAACTGGAATTGTCTGCTTGACCGTAAGACCATGAAAATGTCTTTCGTTGGAAATTTCACAGCGAAATAACCTCTTGGCTGACACTTATGTTACCGTTAAAAACGTACAAATATTCCTTACCTCTTTAAACCCTCTTTTTATTTTCTCTCCCTTTGTTTATGCCATCTTACGTTGGATGCATATGGTATTACGTAATGGAATAATCGTGGCGTTAAATCTTTTCCCTGTGGATTATATATCGCCTCCTTTTTCAACGTGGCCGCGATTTTTGTTGCCATTTTGCAATTTTTATTGGCACATGCAAGTTTTTGTTAGGAAATTTCGTTCTTTTTTTTAATGCTAAATTCTATCGATATTTTTATTAACGTAGTGGTTTAATAATTATTTCGTACAATGGCTCGTGCTGTTTCTTTGATTTGCATACTGCCTTTCCACAATATGGTCGCGATTTTTATTCGTATAAAATATTTTTGAAGGAAAGTGTATTTTGGGGAAATTAAATTCCATTAAATGCTAGATTTTTTCGGTATCACGTTGTTTGAAGTTTGCGATAGAATTCTGTGCTTTTATTAGCATAATCGTAGAATAAAATTGTGTACTGTGATTTATGCAAATGTTTAAACCTTTGCACTCGAAAGGGACCTCTCAGTTGCCATTTAATTGAAGTTTAAAAATGAATGGTAATTAATATATGAAATTTATAATTACTCACCGATGTGTGGAATATCGAAGTAAAATAATTCTACGTCTTAATTTGCATACGACTTCTTATTTATCGTTTTAGAAATATCGCCGACCTCATGGCAGAGAGTCTTCGAATTACTATTTTCTTGTAACGAAAAAATCCCGAGTGCAAAGGGTTAAGCGCTTATGTTCTAATATTTTGTACAAATGAAACCTTCGAACTAAGACTGAGACCCTTAAAACCAATTCTGGTTAATATAAAATGCAAATATCGAGAATGAGTGTATTTTTCCCATATATTCTGCAGATATTTTCAATGCTTTGATTTTACCTGAAATACAGTATTATTTTTAAATTCTAAGCTCAGTAAGTCTATATTTCATTCGTCATAACTCAAGACACGAGTATTCAATTATTTTTCTAATATCTTAAACGACTGTAGGTACAAATTGCAACAAATTATGCATTATTTTCTCTGAATAATTAATTATTTCGCAATTGCATAGAAAATATAAGAAAATCATTCTGATTTAATGGACACATATTGCTGAAATAATTTTCCACGGAATTAGCGTTTATTTTAAAAAGCTAGTTATATTATAACAGGCAGAAGGGAAGGGCGGAGACGTAGAACGACAGGGATAATCTTTAAGTTTAAGGGCAATTCTCTGGATGGATCATTGAGCAATTTCAAACTGAGACGGAGTTAAAGTGAGCGACGCGAATCTGATGCAAAGTTCTAACTGTCGTCTTGCTCGTTCAAGAGTTACCGCTCCAACTATTTGCCTAGCTCCATAGAAAAAGGGAGCACTCCCTCAGGTTAATGAGAGACACGCGAGCTCTTCTCAGTCAGGATTCTATTTCTTATCTCGTTAAAGAAGGAAAGTCGATGGCACGGTTTATGAGAACGAATCACGTGAACCTACGTTTCAAAAATCTCGTTCGCCGACTTTGAAAATAATACTAAAAGAATTCTGCATTTCGGTACTTTACGAAATACTTTTAAGAAATCGTTGAAATGCAATTCTCAAATAAATATGTTAATTGTATTTTATTATATTGTACCATAAACTGTTCAGAAATTTAAATTTTTTTAAAAAAGTGTTATATAGTTTTATTAATATTATACATTTTATTGAGGATATGTAAGTTATTATTTGGTTTGGTTTTCTTTGATGAAAAATGAGAAATAGAAGAAGGTTTCTTCTCAAAATAATATTTTTGGTGTTAGGAAGCTTCATAATAAATTCGTTCTGTAATTAATGATCTATCATACGGGAAAATGGTAAGCGTGTAAGTAGTTTAAATTTAGCAAATAATATATTTGCATAATTCACATACTTTACAAATAACATATTCGCATATTTACACATACTTTAAATATTTTTGTAGCATAAAGGTACATGAAATTTAAGAATAATTTTCCCATTTTCTTAATTGAAAATTGTTCAGTTATTTATACGCGACACGCATACACGCATTCGTAGAAAATTGTATAAAACATTCTACAATATCATGTGACTCAAAAATTACATACTTGTGAAATTAATACTTCTTTATATTCTCAAATTTTCATTTTATTTGCTTATTTTGTAGTACTCCATTTTATTTAGACTAATATACAGAATTTAATTATTCTTTTATAACAATTATCTTAATTACTTTCTTCTGTCACAATATTTTACTAACATATTATTACATTAAATTGGACTTTAATCTTCTGTAAAAGCGTTCCATGCCAAAATATGTATACTTTTAAATTTTCACTTTAATTACTTATTTCTACACTTACTTGAACTATTCTTTTATAACAACCATTAACAGTTTGATATCAAGAATTAATATTTTCATTTTAATTACCTTCTTCCATGTTACTATATTTCATAAACACATTGTTACACTAATTGTAAACTAAACCTTATTTTTCCGTAACAATCCTATAACTTCTTCTCTGAGAACTTACAAATATCTATTATAATTCTATCTAATATACTATAATTCTACCAAATATCTATTATAATTATCTAATATAATTCTATCAGCGGACTATTACATTTAACAAAACGTTATTCCTTCACAAAATTTAGTACCAATCACTGTTTAAATTTCCAATTAATGTAAAAATATTTTTGAAGTACAATTCCATTTTTCTCCCATATATATATATATATCCCGCAATTCCTATTACAAAATATCAATAAACGTACACCAAATTCACCCAGTACGAATAGCATCCCCAAAATTACAATACAGTAATGTTCTCTTTACCATAAGACCTACTAATTACAGAGAAAATGAAATCGCAACGAAACGACGAACGCTCATATTGGCGGAGTAACATCGTCCATTTTTAACGATTGATGTGCACGTTTCGCGGGGTCGGAATTCGCTTTAATTTCGATCACGTGCTGATACTGGGGATGGCCATAACGAGCTTGTCGGTGCGAGGAAAACATCTGCGTATGAGGCAATGGAGATTTTTCCGTAGCTGACGGCCGAAAAACTTGACTGACATCGTAGCAATGTGACAATTATCTTTGACATAAATTTCATTCCGCGCCCGCCAATATGGCCACCGCCGCCGCCATGCATTTATCTCGCAGCAGGTGTCCACGAATGCGAATCAGGTGAATCCGACTGCAACGGAGCTAGGAATGAGTGATTGCGTATCACGTTCTCGTGTTAAGGACGTCGATACGACGTGTGCCATCAGAAATGCTTAGCTCGTTACGCCGTTGTTCCCGTGGATGACTGATAAGAGATAAGCCTCTTACGCGTCGGTGTCTCAGATAATTTACGCTCGTCAAAAAATGCATTTAATCAAACGGCCGTGACGTATCGTGCACGCGTGCATTCGCGAGATTCGATCAATCACTGTACAGGCTCGTTGTAAAGCCTCGCTGGATTTACTTAATTTATTTCTTTCGATTCAACGCACATGTGCTTCAATTTCTCGTAAATACAGGGTATCGGCATCGAGCTGAACTTCAGCGATCGTGATCCGGAACTGAATTGCGGAAACGTTGAGGGGAAGCTTGCTGGTGCAGTGAGTTTGGGGGCTGGGAAGGATCATCGTCGCCATTAATTATTGGTAGGCTTCGAATCTGCGATTTTTGACTTGGAGGATTTATTTCTGTAAGGGGGAGGAGAAGAGAGAGCTGGGTTAACACGTTGAACGCCATGCTGGTCCCATGACACTCCCTTCAGGCCCCACCGGTCTGCAAGGGCCCTCATGACGGTCAACCCTTTGCACTAGAGAGGCGCCCCTCAGTCGCCATTTAATTACATTCTATACAATAATACTAATATATTTTAGATTCCTTGCATTGAACATATATTACTTTATATATAACAAAGTAATATGCAATTTTCTAACCTCGTCCATGATAAAACAACTGAGATATCATTAACAAACATAAATATTTAGAAACTTACATCATCCTCGATTCCAGATCTCTATTTTAAATCATTCGGAAAACCCATTTCCTTTTAATATTAAAAAAAAATGAAATTGTTTTTAATGTATTACTTTCTATCCTTCTATCAATTAACAAGTAACAAGTGCTCAAATGAAAATTAAAAATTGGCATTTTTGGTACTCATCCACCAAGTTCCCTTAACACTTTGCACTCGAGAGGCGCCTCTCAGTCGCCATTTAATTAGATTCTGAAGACGGATGTTAATTAATATATCAAATTTACAATTACCCTTGGAATATCGAAGCAAAATAATTTTACGTCTCAATTTGAGATCTTATTTAACATCATAGTGTTTCTTGTAATGAGATATACAATTTAATTTCCAAGTTGCTTATAAATTAAATTCTGCATTTATGGTAATAGAAAAATTAAACAATTCCACGTGATATTTGCTATATTATTTCTAATTAACGCTCTTAGAAATTGACCTCCCACTGCTCCATTGTGTCGAATATTACATTCCAAGTAACAGAAAAATTAAACATTCGCATTTAACAATTATTATCCCACATTTCCCAAAATTCAATCGACACTTCAAAGAACTATTCCCCAAAAGATACAACAATTCAGAAACTTCTATCCTCCCCAAATTTCTCGAACCCTAATTAACATTCATCTACATACACCCTTCCAAAACATTCAATTTCCAAAACTCCTCGAATCACCACCCTTTTCTGGTAAAATAATTCTCCCATATAATGACACTGTCATTTCGACACCGGTTTCAGAGAAATAGAAATAAAAGACCAGCCAGACTGCTCCATATACGACTTGAAACGCGCCTTAAAGACGCGTCGCGTCTATTCGGTGGATAACAATAAAACAGAAAAATAGCGGGACTGGAAAGGCAGCATAGCGTAGGCGAGTGAAATTTAATTGCGTGGAAACTCCGGCGTTAGCTATTGTTAGATGCAGGTATAGAGCACGGGGTTGACGCCACGCAACCCTTGCAGTTTCATAGGGGTTTACTTGAGTCAACCGGGTAATTAGCATACGCCGTTCTACGTAGCTGGGCGAGGGCAGGCGAGGGTGAGAAATAGCGATAGGGGGGCGGCTTGCTCCTCGGGGAGGGGGAATCAGAAGGAAGACAGGGTTGCAGCGCGTTGGGTAGGGGTTGGACTCGCTGTTTGTTCATTTGTCGCGGGATAATCCCTTCGTACACATCGCATAAAGATGTTACACATGCGTCCAACGGCCGCCGTGGCTAAAGCTACCTGCGCATACACCTCTTTCCAGCTGTACTCTCTGTCGCAATTATTACTCGAGACGCGTAAATAAGGAGCGGATATTAATTCGAAAAGTCCACAGCTTACCCGCGGGACGAGTTTTGTCACGATGACGCGCGCGGGTTAACGAGACCGTCTGGTCGGGAATTATCCGCGACGAGAGCATTGTTATTCTTTAAACGTCCCGGCCTTCTTTGCGCCGGTTCATTACGAGATTAGTCTTATGAATGCGAGGCACAATGGGAAGACGTCCCGCGCGAGGATCCTTTGACGACGACGAGGTGCGTCTCGCTTTGCGACCGGCTCCGTTTAACGGGGTTTATTATGAACCAGCTACGCCGCGAAATATTCTTATCCCTCCAACTACCGGCAATAGTTGTCTGCCTGTCAAAGTTTCGCTAACGTTTGAATTCGGGAATGCGATATGGGGGTGAGCTCGGGGGTGGTCTCACTTCGCTGTGTATTTAATGTAATCCAGGGCAGCCAAATTTTTGCTGATTTTTATTCGCTCTCCGATATTTCAAGCGAATTGCTCTATCGAGGTAGTGTTAATTAGGTAGTTTGTTGGTAGATAATTTACATAATATTGTGTTGGTAAGGGGGTAACATTGGGTATCTGACTTTCTCTATATTTGATGGAATGTAAGTAGATAAATTTATTTTGATTTGTATCTTCTTCTTCTAGTAATAGAAAATATGGTAGATTAAAAGGTGCTGATTAATTAGTTAGGTTATAAATAATTCACATTATATTGATTTATAATGACATATTTGTCGATGGGTAAAAACTTGCTACCTGACTTTATCCTCTCTTTAATAAAATGTAGATAGATATGGGATTTCTAATTTTTATTTTGTTCTTTATGGTTGGAAAAAATGCTTGAGTAAGTAATAAATAATTTTTGTTTAATCACATAATCTTGATAAAAATTGACCTGCTTGATTGAGCAGTAATAATGTTGAAATGGACGTAGGAAAGGGCCTAGATGTAGTGGGAGAAGTTCCCCTTGTGGAAGGAAACCCAAAAATTCGGGGTAGTTGTCGAGAAGAGACGTACCCTGTCTGTCGTGCTCCCTCAAATATTTCTAAAATGAGTCCTTTAATCTCTTTTGCGATATGACGAGTTTTATTTTGTCCACGCTTTAATTTTTACTCAGCTCCTTTTAATTCAATAAATGATAAAATAAATAGAATTTAATTTAAATATCTGTATATGTAAATAAATAAATTTATCAGAAGTCAGATTATAGTATGTGGCATTCACGTATATAATAATTTTGTCGAAGTTAGATTCGAATATATCTTCAAATTTATTTTAAATACCATAAGTTTGTCGTAAGATTGAGATTTACTAATCCCTTCGAAGCAAGCAGTCAGGAATTTTAATAAGCTTCATGATATTCGCATTCTGAAATTTTTCTCATCACCATGGCTAAATAATTAAGTACTTGAAATTCAGACAGCACGATAATACCGTACCACGAGTAACGCTTAATTCCATTGGAACGGTCCATAATTAAATTTAAGTAAGTCGTAACGCGGCAGATAGAATTAAGTATTCCGGACACAAAGGAGAACGAGTAGTACACGCTTTGATTCAACTTTGCGCTACGTATACACCGTTATACGTCATAGTACGCGGCAGGATTGGTAGGGGCGAAAGGGTTGCAGGGGCGAGAGAGTCGGGGGTTGCGTTTCATATTCATTACATCGGTAGCTATTTGTCACAGACTGGTATCGCGCTGAAATACTGGCCGAGATAGCCGAGGTCCCCTGTTGCATTGTTAAAATGTCCCGAGGGAGAAAAAAAAAGGTTCCTCTTAAGTCAGAACGGGGAAAAAAAAGAGACTCACCCCCTTGGTCCGCCATTCGCGCGCCCGCTCATCGGTCATGCGTCTATTATTGCTACCCGCTTAACGCGTCCACTGCCAGACCAATTCTCTGCAACTTGCCCATGGCGTCAGAACGAGTCCTTTGTTTTACTCCAATGCCGCGTCGTTCTATGCATGAATAATATGTAGTTAGAAATAGTACACAGGTGGTATAGAGGCGTAAATAAAATTATTTAAGTATAGTCTATGATACTTTAGTTTGATTACACTAGTTTGAGAACAATGATGATGGTACTGACAATTTTGAAATTTTTGGCACAGGGTAACGTTTGCAATTATGTCGACCAATTTGGGACCATTTTATTGAATTTTGGGATAATTCGTTCTGTGTACGAAATAAAATTATTTGAATATGGTCTATAATATTTTACTTTGATTAGACTAGTTTAATAACAATGATGGTATTGATAATTTTGAAATTTTTGACACGAGATAACGTTTGCAATTATTTTGACAAATTTGGAACCATTTTATTTAACTTCGGGATAATTTGTTCTATGCACGAATAGTCTATAGTTAGTAATAAAATTATTTGAATATGATTTAAAATACTTTAGTTTGATAACATTAGTGTAAGGACAATGATGGTATGACAATTTTGAAATTTTGACACAGGGTAACGTTTACAATTATGTCGACAAATTTGGGACCATTTTATTGAACTTTGGAATAATTCGTTCTCCGTACGAATGGTCTATAATTAGAAATAAATTTATTTAAATATGGTCTATAATAATTTTGTTTAAAAATAATAATGATATTGACAATTTTTAGCACAGGGTAACATTTCTAACTTTGTTTATAGTACTTATTTGGGACCATTTTATGTAACTTCGGGATATGTTGTACTATATCCAAATGTTGTATAGTTAGAAATAAAATTATTTAAATATAGTCTATAATAATTTAATTCTTTTATATTAGTTTAAGAATAATAATGATATTGACAAATTTTGATACAGGGGAACGTTTGCAATTATGTCGACCAATTTGGAACCATTTTATTTAACTTTAGAATATACTCTATTACATGCAAATTATAGTTAAGAATAAAATTATGTGGATATGGTTTATAATAATTTAGTTTGTTTATAATATCTTAAAAGCAATGATGATTCTGCCAATTTTTAAATTTTTGGCAACAGCCACGTTTGTAATCTTGTCAATCAAGTCTGGACCATTTTATTATACACAAAATCCATAGCTTCCTCTGTTAACTAGTTGGTAATATGATAAATTTTAATTTTTTGATCGTACATGTTTCTTTGTTAATAAATATGGACTATATATTTAAATATCGTGCCAGTTTTATATGATCCCGTTCGATTCCCAATTCTCGGAAGCGATCAATTTTCTCGAGTTCGTCGCTTTCATGCTTTCGCGACATCGTCACTTCGATGATATGAAATTCAATTTACCGAAGAGTGAATTTGTCGAGTGTAATGTATACGTGTATCGGTACACTTCCCAATCATCCATTACACTTTATATATTAGTATATTATGCACACGATGTTATTATTATCAATTACAAATTACACCGTCTTCGTTGTGTTTGCTCTTACTCCTATCAGCATATCTATTGCACACTGTCACCTATCTCGTTATTATACTTAAGAATATCCTATTTGACGTCTTATATGAGTCTTTCCATGTTCCTTCTTTTATTTTAAACACTAAAAAATAAAATTTAATAGTGATACAAATTTTTGAAATTGATTGGTTCGAATGATTCAACATTATTACCCAGATTCGTCGAATCCATCGTGGAAATTATGGTGCCAAATATATTTTCAAGGGAAACAGAAGAATCAAAATTATACGAAACAAACTTTATTATTTAAATTAGGATTACATTTAAATACTCTCAAAAAAATCCTAGTATCTATAAATTCTATTTCTCATGGTTATCCTATCATACCTTGTTAATTAGGATATAACTACTAAAAGGAGTACTAGTTAAATTAAATTAAAAATTAAATTAAATTAAAAAAAGAATTGTTAAATTGAATTAAATTAAATTAAAATAAATTAAAAATTACCATTTACGAATTGCTATACCTAGATAAAATATTTTCTCCAATCTCAGCCTTAAACAATCCTCCATCCCATCACTAATTTCCATTAAAGTGTCGAATCAAGTGTCACATCACTGACGATCTTACACACATCATGTGCCAACGTCTCAACCCGATCTTCGAGAATCTATTATATATACCATAATATATATACGATTTATAATAATGACTCGTCAGCTCGCATGAAATTGCAACAATCCATAGTCCACGTGTTCACCAATCACGAAACCCCGTCGCAATTTGAACCGTAGCAGATTCGTCCCTCGATAACCTCGCCCCTCGATAACCTCGTCCCTCGGAATACTCGAAATCCTGCACGATTTTGATTTTCGCTCCGAGAATCCGTACTAAACACTGAAATGTCTTCATCCATGGTTACGAACCTCGCCGAGTGTGTAACGACGCTGGGCAATTAATGGCGGAAACAAGTAGCAATCGATCGCGCTAATTGACGCGTTCAGTTTTTCCCCGTCGACAATGGTATATTTAATGCCCCCGATTGGATGCCTGGCGATTGAAAGGTAAGAGAAGAAATCACGGGTAACACCGGATTCATTGGAATTGCAATGCCGAAGGGTTGAATCGATAGACCACGCGTATGGTGTACGTTGACTCGGTACACGAGGTCTTAATGCCTTGAAAATCCGTTCCGCTGTCCCTTCGTCGGTCAGGGTATAAGAATAACTGATGTTGACACTTTCGCGAGATTAACAAGCCCGATTTATATTCATACATTCATCAATTACATACATATCTAGACCTCACGTGAGTCTAGATATTCTAAGAAGATATTTACATGCACGGAAGGAGGAAAGTATAGGCTTTGAGGCCGTGCATATATGCGAACGCGAAACATTCTCTTTAACGTGTGATTGCGAACCCGCTGCTCGGTACATATTTATTTCATCGCCATTTGCATATCCCGTTCTAATACTTCGCTAACTTGCCGAAGCAAATAATCGAGGATCGAACCGGTACGTGCCGTGCATCATGGTTGCCTGGGTGACGAAAGTAACCGATGAAACGGGATGATGTTTGGGAATTATAGAAACTGGGAGTGAGAAGAAGGATGAAGTCAATTTTGGTATTTAAATTTTGGGGTGGTCGTAGATCGGGTGCTTGAAATTCAGGTTTAGTTTATAAAATTTGTACAGTCATTTATGCATAGTATGTGAGTTTGCTGTTTAACAATTATAGTTTTATTACAAATTATAATATACACACGTCACAAAAGGATTACAACGATTAGGTATGTGTGATGAAATTTCTCTTAATACTATTATTACTATTATACTATTATTAGTAAAATTTAAATTTTCTACAATAGGCACAAGTCCAACTATTTTTTAATTTATCCAGAAACTAAATTATTTCTATCAAAGTTTCTATTTTTAGTATAATATTTAGATATCAAATCTCCATTAGGTTCGTTCCACACCGAATTTTCAATAATACAAATTATATTCAAAAACGAGTATAGTACTTTCCAATAGCAGATCAATCTTACAATTTCTCTTAATTTAAAAAATAATCGTATAAAATTTTGTATACCGTGTATTATGTGTTTGTTGTTGAACAATTGTATATTTATTACAAATTATAATACACACACGTCACGAAAAGGTTATAACGATTAGGTATGTGTGGAGAAATTTCTCTTAATACTATTATTTTCTCGTCACTGTTCACTTTTACGCTTTTCATAACACACTGACTTTCTTCATATTGGCTCTGACCTATAACAATTTCACAATACTACGCATTCTAGATCTTTCACTCGCACTTCCAAAAACATATATGATATCCACATTCGTGCCATCACTCGACCTCACATACTCATACCTTTGAAATCGAAATTAATTAACGAATTAAAAATTAATTAAATTCCGTTCCAATATTTAATTATTTGTATTTTGATAATTGCTTTATTGCAACGTTCAGGAATTCAAAAATGTTTTTGGAAATGTGGAAAATTCTTTTAAAGTGAATTTTATTTGAATAGAAAGAAATGATAAATATTTTTAAATTTATCTTTATAGTAGATTTATTTTTCCATCTCTGTCTTCTGAGATGAAGGTTAATTATTATTCATTACCAATATCGGTATAGTAACAATGGAGCAGCACATAGGGTTAACTTACTAACTTATTAATTTATTGGATAAAGCGTGTGATTTCATATTTCTCTTTTTTTCATAATTAACGAAAATGTGGAATTATGCTAAAAATAGAAATGTGACTGTATGTAGCTATTTATCTTCGTTCACGTATAATATATTTAGCTGTATATTACAAGTCGATATTATCAAAAAGTTACATTTTTAAAAGCTGCATAAAAATTGTTCAAGCTAAAACCAAAACTCCGTAGCGGGAAATTAGGTTAACAACTTTTATTCTCCGGAATATACGGACCATCTGACCGAAGCATACGAAATTATAAAAATTTTATACCATACTCGATTCAATTTTTAATATCCTCATCTTAGATGGTTAAAGCACGTGCTTTCCTCCCGATGCTGGAAGCTTTCCGCTTTAATACCAAGAAATCGCAAAATACGTCTCGCGATAGCTTTCAGTATCGCTCATAAACTTCCACCCTCCCCCCCGAAGTACATTAATACGAATAACCAGCGAAACATCGTAATGATTTCCGATGTTACTCGAAGGCTCGGCGAATGGGTCGAAAAATCGAAAACTCTAAAGATCGCTGGATGAAAGTCGTCGAGGACCTCGTGTCGCTCGCAGGAAAGCGAAAGATAAATTCTCGGAACTTTTTACGGCGTTGGCACGCTATGCGTTAGTTAATAAAACGCGATACAGACGCGCACCCGCTGACGCGGGACCATTCTCTGTACGCGTGAATACAAACACGAATACTCGTCGCCTCGCCATAGCAAGATACCGAACCATGGCACAGTGAGAAAGAGGGAGATGGACAGATAGAAAAAGAGGCGTAGGGAGAGAATTAAAAAGGGGAAGAGACGCGAGGAGAGAAAAAGAGACGAAAAGATAGCGAGATACGTGGAGAGCGAAACGCAGAGAAACGTAAAACGATGTGGACAATGGATCGTAAAGAAACGTGGAGAGAGGTAGTCAGGAAAGGGTAGAACAGGAGAAACACGTAGAGAGAGAGAAAAAGCCGTGAAGAGGGGCGCGAAGCAATGAAAGGGAGCAAGAAACTTAGATAAATAGACCTAGAGAGACGTAGAAGGACGTAGAGAGACGTAGAGGGACGTAGAGAGACGTAGAGGGATGTAAAGGGAGCAGCGTAAAGAAATATAGACAGATATAGAAAGAGAAACATAGAGACACGTACTTAGATAAATAGACCTGGAGAGACGTAGAGGGACGTAGAGAGACCTAGACAGGAAAGGGTAGGAAAAGAGAGAGACGTAGAGAGAGCAGTGTAAAGAAATATAGACAGATATAGAAAGAGAAACACATAGACACGTAGCCATAAAAGACAGAGACAGTTAGAGTGAGAAAAAGAGCCATAGAAACAGATATGAAAGATGGCGAGAAATCTAGAGAAACGTAGAAAGACGTAAAGACTGAAACATAGAGAAATAGAGATAAAAATATGGAAAAACTTAAACAGAAAGGGGTTGAAAGACAGAGACACCTAGAGAGAGAAAGAAGAAGGTAGAGAAACGTAGAAAGACGTAGAGAGGAAAACGTAGAGAAATGGAGATAGAAACGTAGAGAAACTTAAACAGAAGGGGGTAGAAAGAGGGAGAGAGGTCGATAGGGAGAAAAGTGGCGGAAGGGATGGAAAGAGCGGGTCATGGGGGCGAGTAAAGGGACGAGACGGGGCGGGGTAATGGCGGAGGGGGTGAAAAAAATAATTTGGAAAACCGCGGACACACGATACACTGGTATCTGCAGGGAACCACGCGCACTATGTCACGAGCTCTGGTTTGGGGCGATGGCGGCGGGGCGGCAGGGCGAGACGCGGGAACCGCGCGAAAAGGGGTGGCACGGCTACTCTGGCGGGTGTTAAACGCAACATTTTTCAGCAGATAAGTCACGTATGTTTAATTATGTATATTACTGCCTGCGGGGCTGAAAACCAGAGCACGACTGCCGCCATTGCCACGCACCACCCCTGCCGTGTACCCGCGGTTCCACCGCGTCTGACCGCCGGTGTCGCGGAAGAGGGGCCACGCGAACCCGTTCGCCGCTGTATTTTATTTTAATTATTAATTCCTCGTGTGCGTGGCCCATAGCAATTAGGCAGGGCTGCAGGAATGCCAAATTCCATGGCAGCCGAGACAGCCTCGCACCCTACGCTCGCCACACCGCTGTCCACTTGCCGCGTTGCGGAATTGCATTTGCTCGTTCCTCGTAATTTCCTGACTACTCTTAAACGGGCTCGATTCGCGTATAAGAAAGGAAGACGGAAAATTGGCGCTCCCACTTGGCGCCGGTTGAAGCGTAATTACGCTGTTGCTCATTAGCATCGAGGTATCGCGCGTATAAAAGCCATTTAGCGGCCGCGGTCTATCAACCAGACAGTTTAAAAACTCTTCCCGCAAATTATCGCGATACCTTCTTACGGGATATAACATTCGCTCCGCTTCGTGCGTCCAAGATACCCGCACGTGACACGATCTCGCTTGCCCCGAATTAAGATAGCTCGTGCTGCGCATGTGTGCTTTCTATGGTGTTATACGCGAAAGCTGCTGATATATTATTATGTCCATTCTATCGAGTGTCTGTTGCAACTTTCGTACAGGTCTCTTTGAGATTTTTAAATTCCAATATTTTTTTATGTATATTATTTTAGGGGTGTATCGAGGGGTATATTTATACTATTAGTCTGTCCGATTAATAGTTTATTATATCACTTGTTCGAGAGTTTATCTATTGATCCATTTGCATTATTTCTGTGGATTGTCATGGCTTTGAAAAGTGAAGCAAGCATTTTGGAAATTGAAATTTAGAGGCGGGGCATTGAGATTATTATAAGGGTTGAATAATGGATGAAATTATGGGATATCTTGGTCTCAGTGGGCTTTAGAGAAAATATTGGGTTGGCCAATATATAATACAATAGATAGTGTTCTTTGTTTATCAGAACAAAGAAATCTCTTTTTTCCCAATCACTTTGGTTATTAAATATAATCACGTGTTAATTACAATTGTACAATATTGCCTTTATATTGAAAATACCAATATCACTTTCTGATTAGTCCAATATATAACGACATCAATGTCCTTAATTCTCTTTAATGTTGAAGATTTTAATATTTCAAATCCGAGGCGAAATTCTAGTTTCATATTTCAGAAACATAATAAATTTCCAGCACTGTCACGCTATTACTCGTTAATTGATATTTCATTGTTCATGTACACCACAAAGATTTAGAAAAATAGAGAACCCACTAACATTTCAAGAAAAAACTTAGAAAAAGTAGAACTTAAAAAGGATTAGCTCGAATTCCATGAAATTACATTACAAAAATTAAAAAAGGAATTATCTCACGCCTGAAAAAAAATTTAGGGATAGAAAGAAGGAAGGAAAAATTATTATAATATATCCCTAACCTATTCAAAGTGTCAACAAGTATAGTTAATAATAATCCGAAATTTGCATAACCACAGCTAATCACAGAGACGAAAGAATAATTTCGACGAAACTGTAATTATCCTCGTGAACTCGTATCACCGGGACAGATTTAACGGGATTCGAAAAACAATTCGCGCGGTAAACTGGGAACAGCTGCGCGCGCAGCTCGGCTCCATTACTAAATGGCGCGGCCGTTTGCGAACTCGTGGTTATCAGATTTCCCCGGCTATCTGCTCGACATGATTCGCGGCGAAGGAAGCCGGTATTATTAAGAACTTTCTTCTCCAGCCGCGGCTTTCTGAAGGGTTGAACTTTCGCGGAGAAAATTTTGGAGAATGGCAATTAGCTTCTCCCCGGCCCCGGTTCTTGATATTTCTTTTCACCTGGCTTTTCGACGCTCAGGCGTAAAGGAGCGAAAGAGAAACGGAAGGAGAAAGTCGTGACGGGGAATAAAATAATAACCCGCCGGCGAGCGTGGCGCCACCGTCGCCGACGACAGCGCGATCTGGCGACTTCCCTCGTTGTCGCCCTGCTTTTAATAATTAATATCATTACACACGCTCGAACGGTCAGAAGCAAAGCATACCGCCGTGTATGTTATCTCGGCTACGTGGCTGTTTATGACTATTTAGCCGGGGCCGCGCGGCAGATAGGCAGATAATACGGTAACCTGCATACACGTGTCTTGAATTTACGCACACCATGCCGGTGATACGAACAATTGCCTTCTAAACTCTTTAACTCCGCCCATTTTCCTTTGCACCTGCTACCAATTGACAATCGCGTGTTTAATGACGCGTGTCGAATAGGTGCATAGTCGCGTGTGCATTGTCACGGAAAATGTGTATAGTATGGTATCCGACTGATTGAAACTTCAATTTCTTCGGTTCACTTATTGCTAGCGAGAATTGAAATCGAGAAATCTGTAATTAGTGTCTGACATGTTCGATTTCGAGGATTACGCGAGTCGTGTTATGAAAATTATTTACACTGCCTATCTAAATACGTGGCTTCATGGACCAGTTAATATAGAAAAAGAGAAAAGGAAAGAAAAACCACGTAATACTTCATATTGTTCCAAAACGAATAAATACAGATGGAAGTTTCGCAGCACACGTTTATCCGGTGCAATAAAATCACTATAACTGGAAAGTTAACGACGGGACATTAATTACAACACCTATTTTTTCCCCTCTCTTTTTATGTATGAGCAACCGAGTGGAATGAATTTAAATTGGCGAAATTACTCCGACGCGCGATGTATTTTCGTTTTTTCACGAATTACAAAGCTTTATATGCCGCGCGTAGCTAAAAGCTACGGGCCGACAATATTTTTCATAAGCCGATTCGCCTGTTTCCGTCCTGAGCGCTCACGTACCGGCCATTCGAATTAATTCTGATTTCCAGGAATCACGAAGTCCCTCTTAAAATGCATCGATACGCGGCCATATCAAATGAATTACAATGGGAACTTGGCCGGCCACCGTCACCGTTAGCCCTATTACCCAGCTAATTTATACCTGATACGACTTACGCAATGCGTAAACCCTGGCTTAGAAACAACAATGGATACGCGGCGAACGCACACGAGGCGGTTAAAAATGCAGTCGCTTAATCGTAATTCAAACGGGTTATCATCGATCGTACGGAATGCCGGCGGAGTAATTAAAAATTTAAATAAAACCCTCGATAAGGGAAATGATCAATCACGAGCGTGTGTAGTCACCGCGATCACAGCGCCACCACTCCCCCCACTCCGCGCACCGTCGCCGCGTTGCTGCTTACTATAATGCGTGCCAACGCGGCCGGTGGTGGGGGTAATCCTATTGCATATTCCCGCGCGCCATGACATAAATAAGGAAAGGCTCGAACGTGAAAGCCTAGTTTTACAACGACGTACACGGTTACACGGCACCGGCCCCGTTCGTTTGACGAGTTAATAGGTGCAGCTTCATTAAGAACGAACGGATAAAAGCGGACATAATACTGCTCCCTGTAATTATGCGGTAGATCTTAGTAATTGAGAAAGTTCGCCTAATTCGTGATTTCCTGCCGGTTACCCGGCGACACTGTGCTGTTCGCTTTAACTTTCTCCCTTTGCATCGTTTCCTCCTGGATTTCTTCCTTCTTACCATCTAATGCGTCCATATTTCAGTCATACATCCACGATATATCGGGTGTTTAAGAAGTAGGGTCCAAGGCTCGAAAGGCTTCTTGTACTCGCTAATAGGAGTAAGTTTAAGATCTTTTCAAAAATTTTTATCGCCAAATTTTCACGTATCTTTATTTTTCAGTATTTCCTAAGTCTCGATAATCCTAATTTAGGATATTTGTTGATGTTATTAGAATTTTTTCAGATTCCTTTTTAAATTATTATTCACTAAAAAGCACTCATGACGAGAGAGACTTTGGTTCATATAATTAGAGCCCCCAAAAATGTTGACACAGTAAGGGTTAATTACGATAAAGTTCAAACCTAAATTTCATTATGGGACTCTATTGTCTTTAAAACAAAAAAATTTGCACAGTTTATTTTTTCATTGTATTGCCTATAAACGAATCAGTGAATATAAACAAACTTCTGACTTACCAACTTATCTCGTTTGAAATTTTCTTAGCTTTGAATTCCTACAGTCAAACCTGATATATTTCGCATTTGCTATGGAAAATGGCGTTCTAAAAGTTTATCCAAAAATAGAAGAAATTTCTGATGAATGAAGGAATGGTACAATGAAGTCCACATTAAAACTTCGACGAACTTTCGGCAGTTCTGTCGCACGAGTGTCTCGCAGAGTATAGCAGATAAGCCGAGGGCATTGACGAGTGGAGACAAAGAATGCAAGGACGACAAGTTATTTCATTCACGGATATCCCATAAAATCAGAGTAACCAGAGGTCGGTGTCGCCTATTTAATAATGCAGGGTACCGGATGTTCAGAGCTCGGCATCGAATCTGTGGGTAGGGGAGGGTTAAAGAGAGGGAATAAGCGAGTAAGAGGGACAACGAGAGAAATAGGGTAGAGAGAGAAAGAGAGAGGTGAGTGGAGAGAGGTTTGTTGCTAGGGGTGATCGGGGAGAGACCGGGTTAAATATTTCACAACGCATTTCCGCCGTTGCGCCCTGGGGGTGGTTAGGGTGGGACCAAGGGGCAGCGGAAGAGAAGAAAGAGGAAAAAGTGTACTACAATCTCGTGCGACAGATTCGCTGGTTGAATATAGATTTTTGAATGCACAAGTGTTTCCCGGATATTTCCAGTTTCATAATTGATAGGACGCAGGGACAGCTTTTGTGCCCCGTTTGATGAACGCGTTGGGTCAGAGGGCGCTGCTAGTGAGACAGCGACGCCATAGTTCTTTCAAATAGGCGTACGTGCAGTACTCGTTCCGAGTCCCTTGTTTTATGATTTTTGCAGAAACTGTTTAAATTGAATGTCTGCTGTCGTAAAACGAAGGATGAATATTCAAATAGATAATTTGTGTTTAAAAATTTGTAGCGCGTTTGGAGAATTGACACTGGTGAAAATAAAGTCCTAATTGATCCTTGTCTACCTTTATTTAATCAATATTAGTAATATGTAAGTAATATTTAACGGTATATAATTAGAAATAATAATATACGGATAATATCTAATTTTTAATGGGAATTAATGAATAATATTTGACACAAGCGTGACTAGAAGTTCCCTAGAGTTCCCTATTTTTATTAAAATTATGTTCAATTTTTGTTTAAATTTGATAACAATTATTTTATTGTGTTGTATATGCAACACACGAGTGCTTGTTAAGTTTAATAGCAGGCTTTATTCCAAATATATTGTTGATTATTGGATTTAGAATAGGTGAATGTAGTTTCTTGAATAAAAATTATTATACTTTTTCAACTTTAATAGAAGAAGGTTAATATTATGTAACTTTTTATGTGAAACACATTTTCGAAGAATGCGTATATTAAAAGTTATTCTGAGTGATTAAAGTTAGCTTGTCACTTGGTACAGATATGTAATTGCGTGATAAATAACTTTCTACTTTCTAGCTTCAAAGGAACTGAAAATAACTTATGCGTGTATCGTACGCTTTGAAAGAAAC